>NW_026735927.1:0-80000 GCF_949786415.1 Peromyscus eremicus
CGCCGGGTCACTGAGCCCCCGCCAACGCGCCTCGCTCCTTGGCACTCGGCAGCGCTGTTTACAAGTTAAGATTTTTTTTTTGTTGTTGTTCCAGGGCAGAGCTGCTCAGATTTAACAACTGGGAGAGTGGAAAAGGGAGGTAGCAGACAGGAGACAGTATTGGGATTGGGTGGGATAAGAATTGAAGGGTGCTATTTAAAGGGTGAGAAAAACATGGTACTAATACGTTGCACCAAATTTCTGTGAATTCTTAACCTTGTCATGCCCAGTATAATGGGGGATTGGACACACTGGTTTGAGGTAGAGATATCTTGGGGTGGAGGTTGGCTGCAGGAGCCTGGGCAGGGACCATTTCGACCCCTAGGACCGTTTGGGCTTGGTGGTTCAATGTTTTTTGCATTTTAGTTTGAGCCAGTAAGTTTGGCCAGTAGGGTCCTGGTAGGCACGCAAAACCAACCGCAGGCCTCCTGCCACACTCTCAGAGAGGAAAAGTGGTGTGGAGTAGAGCTGGATGGTATGTTTGTGACATCTGGATGGGGACTTGGGTGTCCTGGTGTTGTGCTGGCTGGCTGTAGTATTTCTATGGTGGTGGAGCTGTTGGCTTGTATAGGTGACTCCCGGTGTTGGGTGGTGTGCTCCACCTACATGGAGTAAGTGTGGCTTGATGTCTGTGAGTTCCTCTGTTTAGAGGGCTGGCCCTAGCTAAGGAGCCCACAGTCAGTCTGCCTACAAAAGTGTGTCTGCAAGGAGATGTGTGCTAGATTGTGAATCCAGGCAGTTCAGCTCTGCGCCTTGCAGCTGGGAGCGTTTACAGCCGGTTATAAAGAGTTTGTTTGAAGCTCCGCTCAGCCTGGCCAGGAATTTCCTCAATTTCAGCAATTTGGGCTTTAAAAGGAGAAAACCCCAGAGCCCACCCCCTCCTCCTCGGCAGGGGCCCCTTCCTAGCCCAGGAACAGCATCCCAATGTAGAGGTCTCGGCTTGGAGTTGAAGAGGGGATCACCCTGCTTCCCAGAAGACCCTGTTAGCATTTTAGCTCTCCCCACCCACAGTGACCTCAGAGCCATCGGATTGCATTTTAGGATACAGGGGGCAGGGATGTATGTGCCAGAGGGGTGTCGAGCGTGGGTGATGGTACCACTCAGATGGGAGAAACTGTCCAAGGGCAGGCTCTCTAGGGCCTGCCTTCTTATAATTGGCTGGTGCTGCCCCATGCCAGTCTGACCGCACCCAGGCCTTGCGCAAGAGAGGAAATGAGGAAATGGGGTAGTGCTCTGTGGGCAGGAGGGCGTCAGCCTAGGAGAGAGTACCACACCACGCACAGGCCTGTGGGCAAGGCACATGCTCTGGGGACCCTGGGATGGGCCTGAAAGAGCAAGGACCCGAAAGGCATTCCAGTCCTTCCCACGCCTCTCAGCACCTACGGCACAGGCAGCCCTGCCCCCAGTCTTGAATAAACTCCCAGCACCCTTCTGCCCCCACTCCTTTCGGGGGATCTAACGCGTCAGGATTCTTATGCTAATTGAGTATGTGGGGGTGGGGTGGGGGTGGGGAGGGCTTCCCTCTTTGTAAGGTGGGTGGAGCTGGTCTGGAACCCTAGCTTTTGGGCCTCCTCCTCAGGGCCTTGGGTCGATGGACTTGTGGCCAGGTAGGCTCCCGAGGGTGGGAGGAAGGACAGGCACTGGTTCAGGTGCCACTGCAGGTGACTTCAGTCACTGCTTCCAGTCGCTTGGGCCTTCCAAATGTGAGCCACAGGTCCTGCAGGCTGAGTAATTTTCAAATGCCCTGAGCCTCTGAGGATGAGCCCCACACTCACACAGCCTGTGGCATGTACCTTTCAGCCTCCCCTATAAAGTGTGGGCTCCCCCTACTCTGGGCCTAGGCTAAGACTCCTTACAAACTACAGTTGCTGTTCTCTGAGGCAGTTCAGGAGTGAAGCCTGGCCCAGAAAGAGTCTGGGATAGCTAGCTCCCTTCCCCCTCTGTTTACCCTAGGTCACCTGACTCTCTGCTTACCCCAAACTGCTCCTAGACCTAAGGATCTGAGCAAATACCTGTCTCCCTCCAGCTTCTTTCACTAAAGGCCACTTAGCTATGGTCTGAGGACCTGAGAGCCTCGCCTCCGCTGGCAGCTGGCAGCGTGAAACTGAGCTGCTCGCTCTGCTGGTAATGCTTCCCCTCTGACCCTGAGGAGTCTTTCAGGAGTGAATGAAATGAATGAAGTCACTCAGCCAGGTGCCAGCTGTAGGTGGCCTCCACATCTGCTGCCCACCCCCCACCCCCCAATTGTTCCAAAGGCTGAGGATGGTGGATCTCAAAGTTAGCGGAGTGACAGGGAGTGAACTCTAACCCCTTCCACTCTCTGCCTTTTTTAAATGTGTGTGGGTGTTTTGCCTGTATGTATTTTTGTGTATTGTGTGTGTGTGCCTGGTGCCTACAGACCAGAAGAGGGATCCCCTGGAACTGGAGTTACAAATGGTTGTACACCACTGTGTAGATGCTGGGAACTGAACACCCAATCTTCAGAAGAGCTGCCAGTGCTCTTAACCACTGAGCCATCTCTCCAACTTTATGATTGGGGAAACAGAAGCAGAGAAGTTAACCTCTAGGTTGGCCTTGGTCTGGAATTTGGAGAAATGAGCATTTAACGTAGAAGAATTGGCCAGGTGGGGGTGGAGGGGGTGGGCTGAGGGTGGGGGGCTGGTGGGGGCCTGCAAGCTGCAATGGCAGTAGCTGCCTGGGCTTTCTGGGGGAGTGCCTGCTAAGGGCTTATGCACAGTGGTGACAGCAGCCGTCACCAGCAGGTTCAAAGGAAGAGAGGTCATTAGGTGAGGGTGCTTCTGCTGACCTTCTCATACTGGTTTTCCCCCAGCGGTGGAGACACAGAGCACTAGCTCAGAGGAAATGGTGCCCAGCTCTCCCTCGCCCCCACCACCACCTCGGGTCTATAAGCCATGCTTCGTATGCAATGACAAGTCCTCCGGCTACCACTACGGGGTCAGCTCATGTGAAGGCTGCAAGGTGTGTATATGGTGGGGGGAGGGTGGGGGGAGGACTCGGAGTCACCCCGGGTAGGATCAGAGGTGGGTACACAGGCAAGGAGTATAGCCCAGTGGGTAGAGTGCTTGCTTAACATACACGAAACCTCAGCAGCACCTAAAAGAGACCCTCTTATCAAAAACAATGTTATTGAGGGGGCACCCTCACCTTTAGATGGGTTAGTAGGAAAAGGTGTTTGGTGCCAAGCCTGACACCGGAATTTTATCCCCAGGGGCCCACATGTAGTGGAAGGAAAAAGTAACTACTCTGATTTCTACTGGCACCCTGGGGTTACATATGCACCCTGCACCCCCTAACACACACACAGAATAAATAAATATAGTGGAAAATATTTTAAAGATGGGGACCCACATGCTGTGTTCACATGAGTTTTGTGCATGGATGATGAACAGATATTGGGTGATGTGCCCAGGTTGTAGCTCGGTGGTAGAATGCTTGCTAGCATGCAGAAGGCCCAGGCTTCAGTCACTCTCCGGCACCCCCCCCCACCCCCCCCCCCCCACCCACCGCCCCCCCCCCCCCCCCGCCATAAACAAACAAACAAAATGGACTGGGTCAGGCCTAGGCCACCTGTACTGTTTGAGAAACACTGGTATTCCCAGCATCCTGTTTCAGTGACATTCCTCCTGCTCCCAAATTTAGGGCTTCTTCAGACGCAGCATCCAGAAAAACATGGTGTATACATGTCACCGCGACAAAAATTGTATCATCAACAAGGTCACCAGGAATCGCTGCCAGTACTGCCGGCTACAAAAGTGTTTCGAAGTGGGCATGTCCAAGGAAGGTAGGTTCTCTTGCATCCTGTCCCCTCCTGTGGCCTCCCCATTGCTGCCCAGTCTCCCTGACGCGGAGATCTGGCCTGCCCCATAGCTGCTTCCTTCTGCAAGACCAGTCCTGTTCGATTCACCATGTAGGCCACAGCCCTTGACCATTTTCTCCTCTCTCGACCATTCTTCTGAAACCTGGGCACGAGGGTTTCTCTTCCTTCTGTCTGGTGGGGCAGGAGGGTTGGTTTGGCCCCTCCCCGCCTCCTCCTCTGTTCTTTCACAGGACAGATCCTGAGATGGCTCCCGGCTGGCCCCTCCTTTCCATCCCCCCCCCCCACCATTGTGCTGCCAAGGCTATAAGTGGATATCCTGCCTGCATATCCTGCCCCCCCTCAACCCCCAGCTCCTGCAGGGCAACCGGAAGGGCAGGATGGAGCCGAATTGGCCTGGGGAGGGAGCATGGCTGCAGGCCCTGGGTGGGGCTGGGGCAAACCAGCCTGGAAATAGGAGTTTATGTAGGAGATAGGGAAATTAAGGCCCTAATTAGGGTTCCAGGGAAGAAATATATATTCTTACTAAGAACTGAGCACATTAAGCCAGGGCGAGAGAGGACATCCAAAAGGCAACTGAGGGTCCTGACCCTCCCCTCCCTTTGCCTCCAACTCCAAGCTGTAAGGAATGACCGAAACAAGAAGAAGAAAGAGGTGAAGGAAGAGGGTTCACCTGACAGCTACGAACTGAGTCCACAGTTAGAAGAGCTCATCACCAAGGTCAGCAAAGCCCACCAGGAGACTTTCCCCTCGCTCTGCCAGCTGGGCAAGTACACCACGGTGAGGAGTGGGCAGAGTCTGGGTGAGGGCGCTGTGTGCCTCAGAATGGGCAGGGCACCCAGGGGGAGCCTTCCCGTTCTAACTCATCTTTATTACCTGCAGAACTCCAGTGCAGATCACCGGGTACAGCTGGACCTGGGGCTGTGGGACAAGTTCAGCGAGCTGGCCACCAAGTGCATCATCAAGATCGTGGAGTTTGCTAAGCGGTTGCCGGGTTTTACAGGACTCAGCATTGCTGACCAGATCACTCTGCTCAAGGCTGCCTGCCTGGACATCCTAGTGAGTTAGGCCCACAGGTTCTGGACCATTTTCTGCCACCACCAGGCTTCTTCTCTACCTAAGATCTTTTTGTCTTGGTCTTTGCCTCCTGGTTCATCTAGCCTCCCCTTTCCAATCTCAGAGTCCCACCCTTCTGTCTTACTCCTTGGATTCAGGCTTTTCTTACTGGGAACCAAACTCACTTAGGAACTCGTCCTCAGGGGCAGCACTAACTCGTTGTCTTTACCCCCCCCCCCCCAGATGCTGCGAATCTGTACAAGGTACACCCCAGAGCAAGACACCATGACGTTCTCGGATGGGCTGACGCTGAACCGTACCCAGATGCACAATGCTGGCTTTGGGCCCCTTACAGATCTCGTCTTTGCCTTTGCTGGGCAGCTCCTGCCTCTGGAGATGGATGACACGGAGACAGGACTGCTCAGTGCCATCTGCCTTATCTGTGGAGGTGCGGGGGCGCCCCCTGGCGTCTGTATGGGCTCCCTTCTCACCACACTCCATCCACATTGGTTTTCTGACCAGGTGGGGAAGCATGAGGGTCTCTTCCTTTGGGATTGTCACCATTGACCCCGTCCCACAGACTTCTCAGATCGTGTATATCCTTGCTGGCTAACCAAGCTAAGGACAAAAGGAGGCAGAGTTCAGGGGACTCAGAAACCCTGGCCACAGTGCCGAGATGGGAATCTGTAGAACTGATAACCCAGAGCAAGGTCCTTGCTGAGTGGTTAAAGGCACAGGCCGGCCTTACGTCAGGGGAGATAACCTGGAGGGCTTGGGTACAACAGTGAAGGGCTGGTGAGACATTCTGACTCTGAGACCCTCAGAAGAAAGTCTGTTGGGGGGGCCAGCCCCCCGCCCCCCGCCAGTGTCCTTCCCTGTCTCATTCTATTATCCTTGTATAGACCGCATGGACTTGGAGGAACCTGAGAAGGTGGATAAGCTGCAGGAGCCCTTGCTGGAAGCCCTGAGGCTTTATGCCCGGCGACGGAGACCCAGCCAACCCTACATGTTTCCAAGGATGCTTATGAAAATCACCGACCTCCGGGGCATCAGCACCAAGGGTTAGTTATGAGTCAGCCCCCTTCCCAGATCTGCAGGTCTCCTGAGTCACACAGGTGGGCAGGCACAGGCAGGAAGAGGCAGGGACTGAGAACCCAGTGAACTCTGTGGAGTCCTAGCTCGACTGTATCCTTCTGGGGAGATTTGAGACAAATTCTTTTCTGTTTTGGTTTGGTTACTGGTGTGTGTGTGTGTGTGTGTGTGTGTGTGTGTCTGCGTGTGTGTGTGTCTGCGTGTGTGTGTGTGTCTCTGTGTGTGTGTGTCTCTGTGTGTGTGTCTCTGTGTGTATTGCCAGGGGTAGAACCCTAGGCAATCGCTCTATGCGTAGTGACACCCCAGCCAGCCCTCCTTATTTTTCTGTTTGGAAACTTGGTGGGCTAAACTTAATCCTACCTCAAAAGCTTATTGTAAAAACTAAATTAACTCACTACATAATATCCTTAGAGACTGGAATTAAGAACCTGGCATGGAGCCATGCATGCTGAGTGGTAGTTCATGCATGTCATTTCAGCATGAGAGAGGCTGAAGCAGGAGGATTACTTTGAGCTGATGAGTTCAAGGCTAGCCTGGACATTTCCATCATCACAGGGAGTTCCCTCAGGCCGTGCTGGCTCAGAAGGGTGCCTGTAACATCATGAGTACTTGATAAACATTACTTGTTATAAAAGTTATTAAGAACCGGCCTTGGAACAGCTGGAAAACTCTGGATATTAGAACCTGACTGCTATGCTCTGTCATGGGGCTCGAAGTAGCATGCAGTGTAGCCTTCAAAATTTTTTATTTATTTATTGTTTATGGTGGGGTGTTCTTGTCGTTGTATGATGTAGAGGTCAGAGGGTAACTCACAGGAGTCAGCTCTCCCTTCACATGGTAGGTCCTTGGGTTGCCAGGCTCAGTAACAAATGCTTTTACTCACCGAGTTATCAAACTGGCCCTAAAGACGTTTTACTTATTGTTCATTATTGTGTGTGCAGACATGTGTGCCACAGTGTGTGTGTGGAGGTCAGGAGACAACTCTGTAGAGTAGGTTCTCTCCTCTCACCTCTCTGTAGATTCTTGGACCAAACTTAGGTTGTTGGGTTTGTGCTTGTGTGAGCATATTATCCACGGAGCCGTCTGCCAATCGCACAAACCCACAGTGCAGTTTTGAAAAGATGCTGGGCGGTGGTGGTACACGTCTTTAATCCCAGCACTCGGGAGGCAGAGGCTGGTGGATCTCTGTGAGTTCGAGGCTAGCCTGGTCTACAGAGTGAGTTCCAGGACAGCCAGGACTACAGAGTAAGATCCTGTCTCTAAAAAAAGAGCAAAGAAAAAGAGAAAGCCTGAAATAATGAGGCAGATAGGCACCAGGCTGGGTGATGTTCAGGTAGAAGCTCTGGGCAGGGTAAGGGCACCTAGGAACCACACGGAAAGAGAGGGAGAGCTAGGTACCGAGAAGTGATACGCCTGAGCCGGGAACACTTGTGAGTCACAGGGCAGTCGATTCAAGGAAGGTTGGGGCAGGGCCTCTACCCATGTGCTTCTGCTCTTCCAAGCTTCTTCACTTCTCTTTGTAGGAGCAGAAAGGGCCATTACCCTGAAGATGGAGATTCCAGGCCCGATGCCCCCCCTGATCCGAGAGATGCTGGAGAACCCTGAAATGTTTGAGGACGACTCCTCGAAGCCTGGCCCCCAACCCAAGGCTTCCAGTGAGGATGAAGCTCCAGGCGGCCGGGGCAAAGGGGGCCAAAGTCCCCCACCTGACCAGGGCCCCTGACCTACCCCACTGTGGGGCTGGGCTCCAGGCAGCAGACTGACCATTCCCCAGACGCCACCAGTGACTGGGGGAGGACCTGCCCTGCCCACTCCCCACCTTTCCGATGAGCTCATTGTTTTGCCAAAGTTTCTAGGGGTGCCTGTGTTCATCCCTGTCCTGTTCTAACTGGCTCCCTCTACAGTCCTGGAGGACTGCCTTGCACCTCCCAGAAGAACCGGAGAAGGGGTGAGCCTGGGTCTGGACTCTAAAAAATCTCAGCACTGCCTTTCAGATTCAGGCTACAGGCTCCCCAGGCAAGAGGAAGCCCTGCCTTCCCACAGCCCCTTCCTCTGCCAGGTGCTTGGGCCTCTGGGAGCAAACAGGAACACTAGAGACCAAAAGGGGAGCCCTCAAGGAGGGCTGAGCCCACCCTTGTGCCCTGCCCTGGGTGCCCAATGCTGTGTGATGCACCTGCCATGCACCCTGCCCCCGTGGCCCCATGCCCCTGCCAGGTGTAGGGCAGGCTGGACCCTGCATTTCTGGGGTGGGGCCTGAGGGTGAAGGGAGAAGTGTAAGCCCTTTCTGGACCTCTCCGCTGAGGTACAGCACTCGTCCTGGGCCCTCCATTTTACAAGCCCCTCCCTTAGCCCCGTCTTGTGCCTTGGCCTCCTGCCCCCATCTCAGCCACCAGGCAGGGACCCTCCTACACTACAGAGGGGCCAGGGATCCCTCTCCTAGTGCCTTCTACCCGTGACCCCTCAGAGCAGCTTGGCCCAGGGAGGGGAGATGCTGCTTAGCTGATCCCACCCTGACCCAGAGGAAGCCTCTATTTATTTATTAGCTTTTGTTTACACCCTGGAATGACCCCTTCCTCCGGGGGTCTTGGGAGGGGGAGCCCAGGGCCTCCGTGACCCCTCCCTTCTTCCCCCCAAGCCCCCCCTTTGTATTTAGCTGCCAAATAAGATTCCTGCAGGCTCCCCCTTTTCTCTGGGGGGTCAGGGTGCTGTCCCCTCCCCTCTGTTTACATCTCCCCTCCCACCCCCACTGTATCGCATATTGCTGAGTTTTCTATTTTTGCAAAATAAAGTGATGGAAACTCATGGCATGTGGCTCCCTCTAGGCCAAGTCAGCAAGTCAGGTCAGGGAAGTGACCTGCTGACCTGGAGAAGGAGCTGGGTGGGGCGGTAGAGCTGCTAATGGCCTTCATAGTTTTCTTAGGGGAGCAAAGAAAATAACAAAATGTGTTAGGTAACAGTAGCAGGGAAGGGCTGGGAGGGCGCTGCAGGGGCCCACTCTGAATGTTTGGCCTCCCCCAGCCACCAGTGAGTTCTTACCTGTGGTGGGATCCTAATGGGCTCCTGACGGCCAAGTGTGTGTTTGCTCTCTCTGGGCGGGGATCTCCTGAAGTTTCATTTGGTTGGAACACTTGTTCCTAGGCCTGGGAGAGAAGCGCAGCCCCACATCTAAGCTGCAGTGGGTTTAGGGTTTGTTGGTTTGTTTGTTTGTTTGAAACGGGGTCTCACTATACCTCAAACTGGCCTTCAACTAATAATCCTCCTACCTCAACCTCCTGAATGTTGGGATTACAGGCCTGAGCCACCCCACCGCTCCTGGCTCAGCAGCTGTTGAGCCAGCTCTTAGGGGGCTCGTGCATCCTCGGTGCCCACACCATCGCCTTATGACCCACTCACTCGAGGCTTCTCTCCCCCCTGCAACCCCCCTCCTTCCACGGCCCTCCGGTCACTTTGTCTCCTAATGTTCTCTACCTTCTGCAGACCTTAACTCTACCCCATGCCTTTGGAAGACCGACGCCCTCTGCCCCTTGCCCTCTGCCCCTTGCCCTCTGTGGTTCCCCCGACAGCCCCCAGCTCTGCCTTGGGAGAGTGCTGTCTTACCTTGCTCTTGGATCTCTTCACCAGTAACCCAAGCACATGGGAAGGAGGTGGGTGTGGGGCAGGGGAGGCCAGAGAGGAGGGGGAAAAGCAGAAGAAGAAAGTGAAAGAAGATTCAGAGGAAACCACAGGGCCAGGGGGAAAGAGGGCATTGTCATGGTAACCACTGGTCGAGGGGGAGGGCAGAAGGTCTGGCTGTCCCACAGCCTGGAGCCTGCTAAGGCGCACCCAGAGGGGCACCTCCGGCCCAGCTGTCTCCCCCAGCGGCTTCACTTTCAGGAGCATCTATTGGGATAGGAACACTTTTGCCCTGTGACTGCAGCCAGGAAGCGGACAAGGGCCGAGTCCTTGCTCACTAGGAATGCTGCTTCCTGTAGGAAACCTCCAGGTTCCTTTCAGCGCTCTCCGTGGTCAACCATGATTTGTACTCACACAACCCGTTCCTTCTCCCTGTAGGCTTTTTCCCGCCTCAGCCCTAGCTGTGGCTCCTGCACTCTCCCTCCCCGTTCGTTCCCTCCGCTCTTTCCCAGGCCCTGGACCCCCAGCTGCACATCCAAGCCTCTCTCACATGCCAACTGTCTACTAGACCTTGTGTTTAATAATGCTTCCATTTCTTACCCCTAAGACTCCTCATTCCTGATGATAGTGTCTCTCTCCCTCTTTTCTCAGTGATGGAGGCTGAACCTGCATCCCCACCCTACCCCCATCCTCTTATTGTGCCATCTCATTCTTACCAGTGAAAGGCAGCCATAGGAAGGATTAAAGCAGTGGTTCTCAACCTTCCCAAGGCTGCGACCCTTTAGTACAGCTCCTCATGTGGTGGCCAACCCCAACTGTAAAATTATTTTCGTTGCTACTTCATAACTAACTTTACTACTGTTATGAATCATAATGTAGATACCCATGTTCTTCGATGGTCTTAGGTGACCCCTGTGAATGGGTCCTTCCACCCCCAATGGGGTCATGACCCACTGGGTTAGAAACTATAGCTAAGGAGTTTTAATGCTTCCTGTTTTGTTTTTTTGGTTTTTTTTGTTTTTGTTTTTGTTTTGTTTTTTCTGGAGCTGAGGACCGAACCCAGGGCCTTGTGCTTGCTAAGCAAGCTCTCTACCACTGAGCTAAATCCCCAACCCTTACTGCTTCCTGTTAAGGGAGAGAAAGCCAGGATCTTAAGTCAGGCAGGTTAGCTCCAGAGTCCCAAGTTCAGCTATGACACTGTTAGGAGTTTGAGATTCCTGGGACAAGACCCCCGACTCGATCCAGATTACAATTAGTTAAATTTATTAATACTGGTAGCAGGATAGTAATCTGAGCCAAACTAGAGACTGCCACCGAAGTGGGGTGAGGGAAGGATCTTTAAAGGTGAAAACCACAACATCTTGAGTATCTGCACAAGCAAGCCAAGGGCTGTTCTGCTCCGCCACGATTAGGTGGTCAAGGAGACCTCAAAGTGGTCCCTGAGTGTCTGCAGGTGACAGGAGCCAAAAGGCAGTTAGCCATGTCATAACGCAGCAGGTGGTCAGCAGGTGACGGAAGTCCAGCCATGTCAACACAGCAGATGATGGTCACAGCGGTACATTTCTGGGGTGGGGGTCCCTGAGTCAGGGTTGCTGTGAACTTACCTTCCGGGGACTGGAGTCCAGTAAGTGGGTACCAAGGCCTAAAATTCGTAAGACAGAGGTGGTTTTTTTTTTTAGCCATCACAACACCACAGTGGCCCCTGGGTTCCCAAGGGAGCATATCTCAGTTCTCTCCTTTTCTTCCTGTCTGGCTCCTTCCTCCATGAGGCCTGGAGAGATCATCAGTTTTGGAGGGAGGCTGACATGGATTTAAATTACAGCCCAGCCCCTTGCTACCTGGGTGACATTTTGCAAAGTTGGTCTCTCCTTGGTCTCCCGGCCTCTATCTGCGTCTGTGAGACTGGGGCAGGGGCGGAGGTGCTGCCACTGTCTGATGTGGTTCCTGTGGCCCTTAACTGTAACTCGATAGTTAAGCACATGAAGGATGCTCACCAGCCCACTCCTATCTGCTCCACCTTCTGCTAGACCAGCCACCCTCCGAGAGTCCCCCCACCCAGGGCGTTGTCACTTCCTCCTCTGCAGCCTCTAGGTCCGTACACAAAGGCTGCTCCTGCTGCTGCCGCCGCCAGAGGAAGGGCTGCTTCGAAAGCACCTGTGAGTACCACCAGGGCGCCAGCCCACCACCTCCCTCCTCACCCAGGCCCACTTGTTCCCTACCTCTTGGGAAGAAGGCTGTGACCTGGGCTCTCCAGTACCTTGTCCAGTCTTGAGAAAGGCTCTGAACCCCAGGCTGCATTCCTCTGGTCCCCAGTATCTCCTTCTCCGGTATCACAGCCTCCTGTGGCTGCTCAATCATTGCTTTCTCCAGTGGAGCCAGAGGGAGGGAAGGAGAGAGACCGAGATGCTATGCGTGAGTGATCTCTGTGGGCCAAGGCTTACACCAGCATGGTCTCCTGTCCCTGGATGCTCTCCTTGCAGCTTGATGTTTTTTCCACAGCCCAGGATTCTTCCCACTTGGCTCCTTGGCCACAGACTCCACATTCCAGGGCTACTGAAGCTTGTGTTACCGACAGAGTTAGTACTGTCAAGGCATAGTCACAATCATAACTTAATTATTTGTGGGCTGGGGCCATAGTTCGCTGGCCTAGCTTGCGTGAGGCCCTGGCTTCATAGTTCACTGGGGAAGCTTGAGTGAACTTGATCCTCTTCACCTAAAAACTTTTTTTTTTTTTTACTTAGATTCATAAGGAATCATAACAAGCAAAAGATAGCTCTGATTGAGAGTCATTGTGGGGTATAGTGGAATAACAACTGAGTCCAGAATTGGAATAAGAATTATTTAGTCTGGGCTGAGCATGGTGACTCATCCCAGCACTCTTGGGAAGCAGAGGCAGGCAGATCTCTGTGAGTTCAAAGCCAGCCTGGTCTACAGAGGGAGTTCCAAGACATCAAGGACTACATAGAAAAACTTTGTATCAAAAAAAAAAGTTTTTTTTTTTTTTTTTTTCCCAGCCAGGAGGCTTGAGATACCTTAATCCATTGGACCCCATCCTGTGCCCTGGGTGTCCTTGGCTCATTGCTGGGGGACTGCAGTTTCTCTTTGCAAGGAGGGGGCTGAGGTAGAAAGTTCTTCTCGTCTCTGATTAGGACTAGAGAGAAAAAGAAGTGTGAAGCATAGAAAACACCAGAGTGGTATATAAAAAAAATAATAATAGGAAGGGGAGCGACAGATGCAGGCAGCAAGTGTGGATCGCTGAGGTAGGAAGAAGGGGACAGAACTGAGAAAGGTGGGGGAGGCCATGTATGAGTTCAGAGCCCCCTTTAGGAGAGATGAGTGGACGTGAGGTCTCTATCTTGGGAACGGGGTGGCAGCGGGCCCCGTCTATGAGATGAGTCAAAGCTCAGCTTTTTGCTGCAGTCTCGAGCCTCCCTGACCACAGCACAGCAGAAGGCACGCAGGTCTGAGGTTTCACTGAGGCTGTGCCTGGGGTCAGCCTCTCCTGAGAGCAGAAGTTCTGCGATGTACTACACCCACCTGAGGTCACGTGGGGCTGTGAGCAGGATGGGGTG
Source organism: Peromyscus eremicus (assembly GCF_949786415.1). Lineage (NCBI taxonomy): Eukaryota > Metazoa > Chordata > Mammalia > Rodentia > Cricetidae > Peromyscus > Peromyscus eremicus. The sequence goes on from NW_026735927.1 coordinate 13,207, forward strand.
TTCAACAGCTCAGTGCCCCCGCCCTTCCCCAGACCCCCTGGAGAGCGTCAGTACCCGAGTCTGGACCCAGGCTGAGGAGAATGTGGGTGCTTCCTGGCAGGCTCTTGTACGATGCTGGTGTTCAAGGGACACCATAGCACAATCCCGAGGGAGCTTATGCTGTCAATACTTAACCAATGCTGCAAATAAATGATGGGCACCTGCTGATACCAGATCTTCCAGAGGGTTCCTAGAGAGTCCGGGCGCCTGCTGATACCACAGATCTTCCAGAGGGTTCCTAGAGAGTCGTCCGCACACACGTGACATGATGAGAGCATGTGTTTTCCTGCGTCATTGTTTGTCATACGAGGCAATTAGAAACTATTCAGTTTTTGAGGTTGGAGAGATGGCTCAGTGGTTAAGAGCACTTGTTGCTCCTCCAGAAGACCCAGGTTTGATTCCCAGCATCCACATATTGGTTAACAATCATGTACAATTCTGGTTTCAAGGGAGCTGATGCCCTCTTCTGACCTCAGAGGACATAAGCACACATGTAGTACACAGATACACATGCAGAAAAAAAAACGTAAAATAAAAAGAATAAATCCACAAAAAAAGTTTTTATGTAGAGTTGAGAATTGAAATGAGAGATTTGAATATGCTAGGCAAGGCTGTACTATTGAGCGACATTCATTAGACCCCAAATAATTGAATGTAACACCCATCGTTACAGAACTGGTCAACCACTACTTAGTTTATCCATACAATGGGAATTTATTTGGAAATTCCTTATTTCAAATTAAATTAAGAATTTTGAGACAGGCCGGGTGGTGGTGGCACATGTCTTTAATCCCAGCACTTGGGAGGCAGAGCCAGACTGATTTCTTTGAGGCCAGCCTGGTCTACAGAGTGAGTTCTAGGACAGCCTGGGCCACACAGAGAAACCCTGTCTCAAAAAAAAAAAAAAGGCAAAAACCAAAAACAAACCAGAAAATCTTATTTTGGGGCCAGAGAAAGGTTCAGTGGATGAAAGCACTGGCTGTTCTTTCAGGGGTTTTGGGTTTGATTTTCCAGGACCCACATGGCAGTTCACAACCATGTAACTCTAGTTCCAGGGGACCTGACATTCTTTTCTAGCCTCTGAGAGCACCAGGAGCGCACACAGATCACAGGTGTACATGCAGGCAAAACACCCACATGCGTAAAATAAAAGTTTAAAAATCTGTTTTCCATTTACTTTTGTATGAGATAGAGGTCCTCATTCTTCACATGTGGACATCTCATCATCCTGGCACTGTTGGTTGAAGGCCGTTTTACCCTATTGAGTGGTTGGGCACCTTTTTCAAAAATCAATTTGCCGTAGGTGGATGGGCTTCCTTTTCCCTCCCCTCCTTCCTTCCTTTCTTTTCCCATCTTCCTTCTCTTTTTCCTCCTCTCCGAGTTTTTTTTTTTTTTTTCTTAAAGACAAGGTCTCTCTCTGTAGCTCCGACTGGCCTGGAACTCCTTATATAGACCAGGCTGGCCTTGAACTCATGGAGATCCACCTGCCTCTGCCTCCTGAGTGCTGCCTCCTTCCAGGGTTGCATATCAGATATCCTGTGTATCAGATATTTGCATTATGACTCACTACAGTAGCAAAATTACATTTATGAAGTAGCAATGAAATAATTTTATGGTTGGGGGTCACCACAATGTGAGGAACTGTATTAAAGGGTCACAGCATTAGGAAAGCTGAGGACCACTGCCTTAGAAGAAGTTAATTCAAAATCTTTCTCTTCATATCAACTAAAGTTATATATAAAGTTATAATAACCAACAGTATTAGCCCAGTTAAAACCTGAAGACATTAACTTAATGAAAACCAAATGTACACAGAACTTTTTTTCAGAATTATTTTAAGTGTAACTAATTCTTTTTTTTTTTTTTTTTTTTTTTTTTTTTTGGTTTTTCGAGACAGGGTTTCCCTGTGTAGCTTTGCGCCTTTCCTGGAACTCGCTTTGGAGACCAGGCTGGCCTCGAACTCACAGAGATCCACCTGGCTCTGCCTCCCGGGTGGGTGGCGTGCGCCACCACCGCCCGGCTAAGTGTAACTAATTCTAAACTCATGGGGTTCAGCCATTTGGGCATATCCAAGTCCCTGGCCATGCACTTAGACACACAATGCTATTTCTTCCAGTGCCTTGTACAAGAACATTGGGCTCCACTCTCATATTTCCAAATAGCCTTAGTTTTTCTAGGTTTATGAGATATAGTAGAAAAGAAAGTTGACATCATGGACACCTCACAAGGACCATTGAGTCTTTCTGTCTATAGAGGATAAAGGTCTGTTACTTACACAATGTTTCACCACTATGGCACTAATGTACTATACACACAGGTGTCTGTTTGTTTCTTAAAGAGAAAGAGAAAGAAGGCTTGGAGTTAGATAAGGGAAGGGAAACTATGATCAGAATATCTTGTATGAGGAAAAGTCCTTTTCATTTAAAAATAATCTACAGAAAAAAAGAAGGAAGCAAAGGAAATTTTTAAGGAAAAAAAAAAAAAAAGACAAGATCTCTGTAGCCCCGACTGGCCTGGAACTCCTTATATAGACCAGGCTGGCCTTGAACTCGTGGAGATCCACCTGCCTCTGCCTCCCGAATGCCATCATACCTGCCCGCAGCCTCAATTCTAGTCCATTGATTCATACACCTAGTTTTGATTAATGTGGCTTTATTCATTTATTTTTCAAGACAGGGTTTCTCTGTGTAGCCCTGGCTGTCCTGGAGCTCAATCTGTAGACCAGGCTGCCCTCAAAGGCTTTGTTTATTTTTGGTTAATTAATTGATTTTTTTTTTCTTTTTTGCTTTTCTTTTTCTTTCTTTCTTTCTTTTTTTTTTTTTTTTTTTTCTTTTTCGAGACTGGATTTCTTTGTGTGACAGCCCTGGGTGTCCTGGAACTCACTCTGTACACCAGGCTGGTCTTGAACTCACAGAGATCCACACTGGAACTGGACAGGTGTGAGCATGTGGGTGCTGGGAATCGAACCTGGGTCCTCTGGAAGAACAGCCAGTGCTCTCAACCCTCTGGGCCATCTCTCCAGCACCCTGATTAAACCAATTTTTGAAACAGGGTCTCATGTAGTCTAGGCTGGCCTCCACATTCAATGGGATGACAGGCATGCACTGCTATACCTAATGTTTTTATTTTATTTTATTATTATTAATTTTTTTTTGGCTTTTTGAAACATGATTTCTCTGTGTAGCTTTGGAGCCTGTCCTGGAACTTGCTCTGTAGACTAGCTGGCCTTGAACTCACAGAGGCCCACCTGCCTGTGCCTCCCAAGTGCTGGGATTAAAAGCGTGCGCCGCCGCCGCCGCCGCCGCCGCCACCACCACCTGGCGTCAATTTTTACTTTTTAGGGGCTGAAGAGATGGCTCAGAGGTTAAGAGCACTGACTGCTCTTCCAGAGGTCCTGAGTTCAATTCCCAGCAACCACATGGTGGCTCACAACCATTTGTAATTTTTACTTTTTAAAGCTAAATTAAAATTTTATTTTTTGTTTTTTTGAGGCAGGGTTTCTCTGTGTGGTCCTGGCTGTCCTGGAACTCACTCTGTAGACCAAGCTGGCCTCAGACTCACAGAGATCCGCCTGCCTCGGCCTCCCTAGTACTGAGATTGCCACCCCCCCCCCCAGCAGGCCTGTTCAATTTTTAAAATTAACTAGTTAATTAATTTTGCAGTATAATCTAGGATCTCACACATAGTCACACTTTCTACTACTGAACTACACTCCCAGCCACAAAAAATTTGCCTGGGTATGGCAACTCATACCCATCATCCTGAGAGGGAAAAGCAGGATTGCCTTGAGTTCAAGCCCAGCCTGGGCTGTACAGAGAGGATCAGGCCAGCCAGGTCCCTGTCTCCAAAACACCAAAACAAAAGCAACAATAGAAAAACAACCGGAGAGCTAGTTTAGTGAGCAAAGAAGCCTGCAGCTGAGCCTGATGACCTACCCCACAAGATGTCGACCGGCCTCCACCCACGTGCTATGACATGTGCGTGCTCCCTGCTACCCGTTAAACAAACAGGGATAAAACAGAAAACAAGCCGGGCGGTGGTGGCGCACGCCTTTAATCTCAGCACTCGGGAGGCAGAGCCAGGCGGATCTCTGTGAGTTCGAGGCCAGCCTGGGCTACCAAGTGAGTTCCAGGAAAGGCACAAAGCTACACAGAGAAACCGTCTCGAAAAACCAAAAAAAAAAAAAAAAAAAACAGAAAACAAAACTAAACTAAAACTATCAGGCTGAAGAGATGGCTCATCGGTTAAGAGCACTTGCTCTTCTCAAGAACTTGGGTTTGGTTCCCATGGCCGCTCACCACTGCCTACAACTTCAGTTCAAGGGGATCCGATGCTCTCCTCTGCCCTCCAAGGACACCAGGGACACACAGGGTGCACAGACAGAATAACAAAATAAAATATAAATTCCAACATCCACAAGAACTTCTTAGTAGCCGCCCTTCCTCTGAGATACTGTGTCTATTGTGTGGGACCCCCTTCCCTGACCACACTCCCCCATCTGCACCCCCTTTCCTCTTATTTCCATTCTCCCTTTGCTTATTATTCAGACTTCAAGGCTGTCAGATTATTTACTCAACTGCTGCACTTACAAATGTGGAGACTGAGGCCCAGAGGGGGGGAGGGAGGGTACAGGGAAGTGATTGACATGCTATAGAGCCAGTGAGGGATCTGGGTGGGAAAGAGTCTGGTGAGTCCCTCACTGCAGCTTGGAACGTTGGTGAAGGGATCTGAGTCTAGTCTTTACTGCTCCAGAGCCTCTCCCTCTCCCTCCCTCCCTCCCTCCCTCCCTCCCTTCCTTCCTTCCTTCTTTCCTTTCTTCCTTCTTATTTGTTTTTGAGAGAGGTCTCCCAAGGAGACCTGCCTTGCCTGGAACTTGCTTTGAAGACCAGGCTGGCCTCAAACTCACAGAGATCCCCCTGCCTCTGCCTCCCATATGTGCTACTACCCCTGGCTTTTTTTTTTTTTTTTAATGTATATGTGTGTGTACCTGTACGTGAGTACGTGCACATGTGTGCAGGTGCCCATGGAGGCCCTGGAGATGGTGTTACAGGCAGGTTGTAATCTGCCTGAAGTAGGATGGAAATAGGATTCCAGAAAAACAGTGTGTACTCCTCTTCTGTTTTTAAAAAAGCTGGCATTTATTTTCCTTTTATGACTATGGGTGTTTTTACTCCATGTATGTCTGTGTGCCACTTGTGTGCCTGGTGCTCTTGGGAGCCAGAGAGTGTGTGTTGGATCCCCTGGAACTGGAATTACAGAAAGTTGTGAGCTGGCATGCCATGTGGGTGCTAGGAATGGAGCCCAGGATGGGAGGGCGTCCTCCGGAAGAGCACCTAGTGCCCTTAACCACTGAGCCATCTCTGCATCACCCTGGGTACCTGAAGTGTTTACAGAGGAACACGGGTCTCTGAGACCCCTCCCCTGCTCTGGCACCTGTCACTTCCCACCATTTTTAAAAAGCTGCTGGATCCATAGGAGGACGTGAAACTCTCAGGAGAGATATGGAGTTGGAATAAAGTTCAGCAGGGTAACCACAAGCTAAGTTGAGAGGACGAGAGCTTGGGGCCCTCCCTGAGGACTCACGTACGTGTCTGTCTTCATAACCCATTATAGGCCATGGTGGATAAATCAACTGTTCTCGTTTTCCTGCTGGTTCTGTGTGGAGGTGAGAGTGAGTCAGATACCAAGATCACATCTTCAGAAGAGGCCACAGAATGGGGGGATACTGACTTACCTCGGACGGGATCCTGCCAGCCAGCTCCTTCCTGCCAGAAGTGCATCCTCTCACACCCCAGCTGTGCCTGGTGCAAACAGCTGGTAAAGATGTGTCTGTGGCCCTTGAACCACGCGTATGTGTGTGTACAGCCTGGACATGCGTGTGTGTTGTGTGGGCGTATCTGTGATCTTGCTGGGTATGTGTGACTCGTGCGTGTGCGTTTCTATGCATATATGAAAGAGCCTGTAACCTATGAGCTCAGGGAAGGATGTCCCTGTGGGAATTTGTGCTTATGTATGTATTGGCCAGTTCAGTGTTCTGTGACAAAATGTCATTGACTGAATGTCTTAAATAACAGAAACATACTTCTTATGATTCGAGAGACTGGGGAATACAAGAGCAAAATGCTGGCTCGTTTGGCTCTCCCTGGGGTGATTTTTCCTGGCTTAGAGATGGGCTACTTTCTTGCTATGTTATTACAAGGGAATTGGAGTTTAGGGAGGGGGGTCCTCCGCTGTCGATTCTTTTTAAAAATATTTATTTATTTTGTGTGTATATGTGTGTGCATGAGTGTGTGGGTGTGCACCATGTGTGTGCAGGCACCTATGGAGGTCAGAAGAGAGTGTTGGATCCTTAGGAACCGGAGTTACTGGTTGTGAACCACCATGTGGGTGCTGGGAACTGAACTTGGGTTCTCCGAAAGAACAGTAAGTGCTCTTCACCATGCAGCCACCTCTGCAGCCCCAACTGTCACATCTTAAAAGGGCACACCTCATCATGAGGGCCCCACACTCGTGACTTCACCTAAAAGCAATTACCTCCAAAGGTCGGGGATAGTGGCGCACGCCTTTAATCCCAGCACTCAGGAGGCAGAGGCAGGTGGATCTCTGTGAGTTCGAAACCAGCCTGGTCTACATAGTGAGTTCCAGGACAGCCAGGGCTACACAGTGAATGAGTGAGACCCTGTCTCAGGGAGTAAATAAATAAACCCGGGAATTTGGAGAGATAATCAGTTCATAGCAGAAAGTGCATGACGGGGCTTCTGAGTCTGTCTCGGGCATGTATGTACAGATTATTGTGTCCCAGCCTGCAACGTGGCCTGGAGAACGAAGTAAGTGACGACTTCCAAAAACCCGTGGGCTTAAGATGAGAGTGGTGGGAGGCGGCCTGAGGGAAGGCTTGGGGGTACCTGAGGAGCAAAGGATGCTGGAAAGTGTGTATTCCTTGCTGGTCCAGCAAAGCTGTTCTTTGTTAAAGAGGAGGTGCTCACAGAGGAGCTGTAGAGGCTCAGGAGCAACAGTGTCCCTCACAGGAAGATGGAGAGTTAGAGCAGCGCAGGCTTTGGTAGGAGGTAGGGCACACTCATAGGTAGCCATGTTTCCAGCTGCTGGGAGGGCCCAAGAAGCCAGTGACAGTGAAACTGGAAGACATGGACTCTGTGGGAGGCAGAGGTCCTAGGCAGTGGCTACCTCCTCCAATCCCTAGACCAGGGCTGGCACCCATGCCCACTGAGAAAGCCACCCTAACCATTTCCTTCCACTGTGGCTTTCCAGTCAGTGTAGGGTACCAGACATCGTCATCATCATCATCATCGTCATCATCAATCATCATCATCATCATCGTGTGTGTGTGTGTGTGTGTGTGTGTTCGCGTGCGTGCCTTTTTCTGTCTATCCTCCTTCTTCCCAGAAACTGGGTGTGACTGACCCCCTTCCCATTTTGATCTGCTTATGCAGGGCAAGTTGGACTACCAAGTCCTTTTTCCTGTAGCCTTGAGGTCTCTGAGATCTCAACAGGAAGTCTGTGGTTCTAATGAGAGGGGCTAGGGGGGTGGCTGCGGGAAGAGGAGTTGTGATGGGGAGACAGGGTGTGGGGTGTGGGGAGAACTGCTACAGGATGTGGGGCGCTGGTGAAGAAGAAAGAACTGTGTTCACAGTAGCTGTGGAGGTAAGTGGCCGTGAGAATAAATCAGGGCTCAGGGAAGCTGGCTGAGATCAGAGCGCGGTGGACAGGTGACTGCAAGGGGTGGCGTTTGCAGGGTGGTGTTGGTAGTCGGGCTGAAGGGCTGTTGGGGCCTGGGGTTCCAATGCGCCTCCTCCTGGGGCCACAGAACTTCACCGCCTCCGGGGAGGCAGAGGCCAGGCGCTGTGCGCGGCGAGAGGAGCTGCTGGCCCGCGGGTGCCCCGAGCAGGAACTGGAGGAGCCGCGCGGCCACCAGGAGGTGCTGCAGGACAAGCCGCTCAGCCAGGGAGACCGTGGCGAGGGGGCCACCCAGCTGGCCCCGCAGCGGATCCGGGTCACGCTGCGACCAGGTGGGTCTCGGGTGGTGGCTCGGGGTGGATGTCTGGGCTGGGCCTCGAATGCACTGGGCTGCTGAATCAAGCCCCCCTTTGTCTATCAGGGGAACCACAGAAATTCCGGGTCCGCTTTCTCCGAGCTGCCGGATACCCGGTGGACCTGTATTACCTTATGGACCTGAGCTACTCAATGAAGGATGACCTGGAACGCGTGCGCCAGCTCGGGCACGCCCTGCTGGTCCGGTTGCAGGAGGTCACCCATTCTGTGCGCATAGGTGAGTGTGCATTCACTACCTAGACCCTGCCAGCCCTGGTCGCTGCTTTTAGCTTCTGCCATCGCCTTAGAGTCTCCCAGCGTTTAACAGACCTGATCAGGCCATTGTATCTTGGCATCTCTTCCAAGAGACACTCATTTAGGTGTAAGCTCGAGGAGATTTCGGATTGACCATAGGAGAACCCCTTGCTAGACAGAGGGCTAGCTGAGGCTCAGAATCTAAGAGACGGTTCAGACAGACAGCTGCCCTTATGCCCTTATGCTACCGTCTCAACCCAGTGTCTTTTGCACAGTCCAGTGCTGTGTTCCTGCTCCACGTTCTGTAATGATTTTTCCCCCTCTGCTCAAAAGCTCCCCTCTGTTGCCACCCGCTGCTTCTACACCCTTGACTCTGGCTTCCTTAGCCTCCAGGAAGCCTGGCTTGCCCCTTTTGGCTCCTCCTCTTCATGAGCTGGTGGTGCCACAGTTTTGCCCTTGCCAGGTGCCGGTTCCCTGCCTTCTAGGTGCGCCCTCCTGCCTGAGTATTTAGCAGTGACTCTTCCATCCTGCTGGTGCCTCGTGACCTCTGGCACAGCCTCCTTGCTCCTTGCTCTCAGGTTTTGGCTCCTTCGTGGACAAAACAGTGCTGCCCTTTGTAAGCACGGTGCCCTCCAAGCTTCATCACCCATGTCCCAGCCGCCTGGAGCGCTGTCAGCCTCCCTTCAGCTTCCACCACGTGCTGTCCCTCACTGGAGACGCTCAAGCCTTTGAGAGAGAGGTGGGGCGCCAGAATGTCTCTGGCAACCTGGACTCCCCTGAAGGCGGCTTTGATGCCATTTTGCAGGCTGCCCTCTGCCAGGTGAGGAAATGGGGTCAGGATCTGAGTCCCAGGAGCTGTCTGGGGCTGGGATTGCCTGTGATGCATGTGTGATGCACAAAACCATCTCACTGTGGCCTGCACATTTATCTCGGCAGTTGTCTGGTAGGCTGGATAGTTTACCTTGAGAAAGAGGCACTTTTCCTAATTTACAAGAGACCTTCACTAACAGCAGACTTGTTTGGGGAGGGGGTTCAGAGAGCTTGGAACAGGGAATTAGAGACAGAGAGAGGGACAAACCGGCCTATTTCTCACCTATTTCTTTGATCCAGATAGCTCAAGTGCCATGCCCGGGTATACACGTTGCCCGCCTCCTTTCCCCTCAGGAGCAGATTGGCTGGAGAAATGTGTCCCGACTTCTGGTGTTCACTTCAGACGACACTTTCCACACAGCCGGGGATGGGAAACTGGGTGGCATTTTCATGCCTAGTGATGGGCGCTGCCATTTGGACAGCAATGGCGTCTATGTCCACAGTGCGGAGTTTGTGAGTCGTCCCTCGCCCCAGCCCTCCCCTCCATCTGAGCAGCATCTCTTTCTTGTCTTATACTCACTGGAAAGCATCCTGCACCCTGTAACACTGCCCTCTTCTCTATGTCCCGAGCTGCCATGACAAGAACACTCCCCTCATCCCCACCCCCACCCGGCACCATTCTCTCCTACCTCCTTGGTCTGCCCAGCCTCCAGGGCTCCTCCTGCTGGTAGAACTGAGTCCTGCTTGCTTTTTTTTTTTTTTTTTTCCCCTGAGGGTATCTGGCACACTAAAAGGAGATGAGCTATAGTTATTTGTTCCCTTCCCTACCTCAGGACTACCCCTCTGTGGGTCAAATAGCCCAAGCCCTCACTGCAGCGAACATCCAGCCTATATTTGCTGTCACCAGCCCAACACTGCCTGTTTATCAGGTGAGAGCCCTGAGTAAAGACCTCCCAGCCCAGCCCATTCTTTCTTAATCCCCGCCCACCCCCACCCCCCATTCTTCCCATGTCACTCTTTCCAGACCCCCAGGAACCCATTCTCTTTTTTTTTTTTTTTTGGTTTTTCGAGACAGGGTTTCTCTGTGTAGCTTTGCGCCTTTCCTGGAGCTCACTTGGTAGCCCAGGCTGGCCTCGAACTCACAGAGATCCGCCTGGCTCTGCCTCCCTAGTGCTGGGATGAAAGGCGTGCGCCACCACCGCCCGGCCGGAACCCATTCTCTTAACGCTTTATTCATCACCTCCCTCCCTTCCTCATAACGCAGGAGCTGAGCCAGCTGATTCCCAAGTCTGCTGTTGGGGAGTTGAGCGAAGACTCCAGCAATGTGGTGCAGCTCATCATGGATGCTTACGATGTGAGGGGAGAGTGGTGGGTGGGCAATGGCAGGGCGGGGCGAGGGAGAAGGGTCCTCGGGTGTCAGGGCATAACTAAGCGGGCGTGACCACTTTGAGTTCTGCCATTTCATGGCTCCTATCTGCACATGGCCGCCATTAGCAGTTCATATATTCACATTCATAAATATATTTAAATTGTTTGCCATATTGAGGATTGAGCCTAAGGCCTTGCCTGTGCCTAGGCAAACACCCTGCCACTGAGCTATATCCCTTACTTTACATAACTTTATCTCTTTTCACTGATTTAAAGAATATTTAAGGGGACCCGGAGAGATGGCTCAGTATTTAAGAGCAATGGCTGCTCTTCCAGAGGACCTGGTTTTTGTTCCCAGCGCCCACATGTTGGCTCACAACCAACTATAAATATGGTTTTAGAGCATCTGATGCCCTCCTCTGGCCTTCATGGGGACTGTGTGCACATGGTGCACAGATATACATGCAGGCAAAACACCCATACACATGAAATAAGAACAATTCTAAAATTATTTAATATTCGTACATAAATAATGTGTTTAGATCAGATCTACCTCCTCATTCTCTCCCCTCTAATTCCCTCTTAGACCCCCCAACTTTTCCCCTCAATTTCATGTTATTTTTTTAATGCCCACTGATCCCATTTAAAACTGCATGCATGTATATAGGTTTGAAGAAAAATTTTTAATATATTATTTTGCGCATGTGTCTATGTGCATGTGTGCACATGAGGTAGGCACACACAAATGCCACAGCGCACGTATCAAGGCAAGAGGTAAGTGTGTGGAGCTGTTCTCCCTTTCGACCTTTACATTGAGAGTTCCGGGGATCTAACTCATCCAGCAAGTAAAAAAAGTGCCTTTGCTTGCTGAGCTACGTCACTGGTCCCATCTCATTAAAAATGTTTCTTAATGATTGATTTATTATTAACTTTTTAGTTTATGTTTATGGGTGTTTCGCTAACGTGTATATATGTGCATGCCTGGTGACCATAAAGGTAAGAAGAGGCGTCAGATCCCCTGGAACGAGTTACGATGGTTGTGGGAGACGATGACGATGTGGGTCCTGAGAACCCAACACCAAGACCCTGTCTCAACTAACAGACCAATGAGCCATCTCTCCAGCCCTTTTTTTTTTCCCCCCGAGACAGGGTTTCTCTGTGTTGTTTGGTGCCTGTCCTGGATCTCACTTTGTAGACCAGGCTGGCCTCTAACTCACAGAGATCCGCTTGGCTCTGCCTCCCAAGTGCTGGGATTAAAGGCATGTACCACCACTTCCCGACCCTTTCGATAATTTTTAATTTGATTTTGTTGGTTGTTGGTTTTTAGAGACAGAGTCTTGCTATTTAGCCCTGGCTGGCCTGGAATTCACTATGTAGATCAGGCTGGCCTTGAACTTTCAGGAATCCACCTGCCTCTGGCTTCTGAGCTCTGGGGTAACAGTTGTGTCTTACCATACCCAGTGTGTACAGTGTTGGGGATTAAATCCAGGTTACATCCAGGGTCTCTTGTATGCTGAATATGAATTCTAATACTGAGCTACATCCTCAGCCCTTTACTTTTTTGTTTTGTTTTGTTTCATTTTGTCTTCGAGCCTGGGTTTTTCTGTGTTGCTCTGGCTATCCTGGAACTCCCTCTGTAGATCAGGCTGGCCTCGAACTCAGAGATTTTTCCTGCCTCTGCCTCTGGAGTGCTTGGTTTAAAGGTGTGCACTACCATAGCCTGGCTAACCCTTTACTTTTTATTTGGAGATACTGTGTAGCATTGAAATGTCCATACCCTTGCTTTGTCTTTAGATTACCATCCTGTGCCAGCAGGTCCCGCACCCCACCTGCTTTGTAATTATTATTATTATTATTATTATTATCATTATTATTATTATTATTATTGAGGAAATAGATCCAGGAAGGACTAAACCTGAAGAACAGGGAGCCCCATGCTTGCACTAAATTTGTAATAATTCAGAAACAGAATTTCATGAATTTTGAATGTTTCTTGGGCTTAAGTCTCATTTCTGCTCTAGACTGTAGACCTTTTTCTATTTTTTTTTTTTTTTTTTTTTTTGGTTTTTCGAGACAGGGTTTCTCTGTGTAGCTTTGCGCCTTTCCTGGGACTCACTTGGTAGTCCAGGCTGGCCTCGAACTCACAGAGATCCGCCTGGCTCTGCCTCCCGAGTGCTGGGATTAAAGGCGTGCGCCACCACCGCCCGGCTCTATTTTTTTTTTAATACAGGGTTTCTTTGTGTAGTCCTGGCTGTCCTGGAACTCCTGTGGAAGCCAGGCTGGCCTTGAACTCACAGAGATCCGCCTGCCTTGGCTTCCCCAATGCTGGGATTAAAGGTGTGTAACACCATGCCTGACTGTAGGGCTCTCGATAGCAAGAGGTTATTATTATCTGGATGTGGTGTCACATGCCTATAATTTCACACCGGGAGGCAGAGGCAGAAGGATCAGGAATTCTTGAGGTCAGTTTAGGCCACAGGAGACCCTTTCTCAATACATAACAAGGATGTGTCCTCAATCTTGGTGAGATGATTGGAGCTCTATAACTCAGTGGGTGCTTGCCTAGCCCACTGGATTCTATTCAAATCACTCCCTACCAAAGACAAATCTTCTTATTTATTTATTTTTTTGTTTTATATTCATTGGTGTTTTGACTGCATGTATGTCTGTATGTGGGATCCCTTGGAAATGGAGTTACAGACAGCTGTGAGCTGCCATATGGGTGCTGGGAATTGAACCTGGGTCGTGGAGAAGAGCAGCCAGTGCTCTTAACCACTGAGCCATCTCTCAATCCCCCAAAGACAAATCTCTTAACCATGGTGCAAAATCTTGAGACAGTGTTGGCCTTTCCAGAGTAAACATACTGAAAAAAGTCTGCCTGTTAGATCTTACACACACAGGCTGTGTGTCCTGGTTTGGGTTTGACAAACAGTTATTTCTCAGGCTGCTATGCTACAGCTGAGTTCTCTGGCTCCTGGGTATTCCAGGATGGTCCTTCTTCAGAAATGACTTCCAACTGGGAGGATGGGAGGAGCCCCAGGGTGCCAGAGAGAGATATAAGCAGAACTAGGAGCGAATAAGAGGGTAGAAAGTGGGGTGCCTTGTGGGCGGGGTGCTGCCGTCACATGGCTACCTCCTCCCTCCCTTTCCACAGAGCCTGTCATCCACCGTGACTCTTGAACACTCCTCACTCCCTCCTGGAGTCAACATCTCTTTTGAATCTCACTGTAGGGGTCCTGAGAAGAGGGAGGGTGAGGCTGGGGACCGGGGACAGTGCAGTAACATCCGAGTCAACCAGACGGTAAGAGCCAGCCAGCCAGCAGGGATAGATACATAAAAGTGGGAAACAGAAGCAGGAAAATATATGGGGGCAGCCATGGGGAGGAGGGGTAGGCTTCCACTCATTCTTAATTTACTGCATGGTCAGTGGGCTTAGGGGTGTGTGTGCACACACGAGGATGTGTATAGCTTGTGTGTGTGTGTGTGTGTGTGTGCACACAAGGGTTTATATAGCTTAGGGGTATGTGTGTGTGCACATGAGGGTGTGTATAGCTTGTGTGTGTGCCCACATGAGGGTGTGTATAGCTTAGGTGTGTGTGTGTGTGGTGTGTGTGAGTGTGAGCATGCGTGCACGCACACACAAGGGTGTGTATAGCTTCGTCTGGTCCTCCTATCTTCAGGTAGACTTCTGGGTTACTCTTCAAGCCACTCACTGCCTCCCAGAGCCCCATCTCCTAAGGCTCTGGGCCCTCGGCTTCTCGGAAGAGTTGACTGTGGAGTTACACACTCTGTGTGACTGTAACTGTAGTGACGCCCAGCCCCACGCTCCTCACTGCAGCGATGGCCAGGGGGACCTTCAGTGCGGGATATGCAGGTGAGGGAGGGCTTTACGTGCTCCTCCGGCTCCCATGACCCTCTGTATTCCTCCTCCTTTGCTTCCTGCCCCCTGGAGCGTCCTAGACACCTTAGGACTCCATCTGAATGTCATGCCCCGAAGAAGCTTCCCATACATGCCGAGGCCTTCACCTTGACCCGAATCCCTCCACTTTTTCCTCCACCCTGGGCCCCCTACTGTAGCCTGGTATCATTCCAGCTACTCTGTCTCCGTCTCCCTTAAGAACATTGGCCTAGTGCAGTGGTTCTCAACCTTCCTAATGCTGTGTGAGCTTTTAATAGTTTCCTCAGATTGTGGTAATGCCCCCCCCAACCATAAAATTATTTTTGTTGCTACTTCACAACTGTAATTTTGCGACTGTTATGAATCATAATGTAAATATCTGGGTCTCCCCATGATCTAAAGCAACTCTTGTGAAAGGGTCATGTGACTCTCAAAGGTCGTGACCCATGGGTTAAGAACCACTGGCCTAGAGGCTCTTGGGAGACAGGCCAGAGATGGTCAAACTCTGACCATCTCTCTCTGCTTTCCCCTCCCAGCTGTGCCCCTGGCCGCCTTGGTCAGCTCTGTGAGTGCTCTGAGGCGGAACTGTCCTCCCCAGATCTGGAATCTGGCTGCCGGGCCCCCGATGGGACAGGGCCCCTCTGCAGTGGGAAGGGGCGATGCCAATGCGGACGGTGCAGCTGCAGCGGACAGAGCTCTGGGCGTTTGTGCGAGTGTGATGATGCCAGCTGTGAACGACACGAGGGCATCCTCTGCGGCGGTACTGGGGTCTCTGGGAGACGGGAGGGGTGGGAGGGCCTCCTGGGGCACTTGGGCTCGCCTGGCACAGTGGAGACGAACTGGAGCGGCATGCTGTGCCGACTGTGTGTGAGAATGGCGGTCACCCTGCGCACGGCTCTTCCCCAGGCTTTGGACACTGCCAGTGTGGGGTGTGCCACTGTCACGCCAACCGCACGGGCAGAGCGTGTGAGTGCAGCGAGAGCGTGGACGGCTGCATCAGTCCTGGAGGAGGGCTCTGCAGTGGGCATGGACACTGTAAGTGCAACCGTTGCCAGTGCCAGGATGGTTACTACGGGGCCCTGTGTGACCAGTGTCTGGGCTGCCAGTCACCCTGTGAGCAGTACAGGTGAGGCCCCGGGAACCGGGGCGAGGGGGGCTTGCTCAGAACGCCTGCCTGCCTGCCTGTTCTCCTCTCCTGTGTGTGTGGGAGGGCCAGCAGGTAACAGCTGCCCAGATGGGAACTCACTGGCATTCACCGGACAGGGACTGTGCAGAGTGTGCGGCCTTTGGCACTGGTCCCCTGGCAGCCAACTGCAGCGTGGCCTGTGCCGATGTGAATGTGACCTTGGCCTTGGTCCCTAATTTGGATGATGGCTGGTGCAAAGAGAGGACACTGGACAACCGGCTGTTCTTCTTCCTGGTGGAGAATGTGGCTGGGGAAGTCATCCTGAGAGTGAGGCCCCAAGAGAGTAAGTGGGCGTTGGAACCTCAGAACTGGGGATGTGAATGAACCCAGGGCAAAGGTGGAGGGCTGAGGCCCCAGGGAGGAGGACAACCTTGGGTTCTGCTGGGTCCTGTTCTCAGTGACAGGGCTGGGGAGGCAGGACACTCTGGGAAACTGCATCAGCTCTGATACCTTGGCCCTACCAGAGGGAGCAGATCATACCCGTGCCATCATACTGGGCTGCATAGGTGGCATTGTGGCAGTGGGACTAGGGCTAGTCCTGGCTTATCGGCTCTCTGTGGAAATCTATGATCGCCGTGAGTATAGCCGCTTTGAGAAGGAGAAGCAGCAGCTGAACTGGAAGCAGGTGAGGCCAGCTCCTACGGCCACCAGCTAGGCTTTCCTTACTTCTCTGGTGGGTTTTCTCTTCCCCTTTCTGGTTCCCTAACCCATAACTAGCTCCGAAGCTCCCCCACCCACGTCCTTTCCTCAGCATAACCAGGCCTTCTAAGATCTGACTTAAGTTCTAGGTTGGCCTTGCAGAACTAGGTAATGGGGAGAGCCTGACATTTTCCTTACAGTTTGCAATGTTTTCCCACAGGACAGCAACCCTCTCTACAAAAGTGCCATCACAACCACGATCAACCCCCGCTTCCAAGGGACAAAGGCTCCGGGTCCCTCTCTCTGACCCAGGCAGCTCACTTAGGACTCTTGTCTTGGAGGACAGTGGGGAACAGCAGGGCTGGGTCTGTCAGGTGGCAGTTTTCAGAGTGACCTTCAGAGGGCTGCTTCCTACTGCCTGGACCATTCCCCACCTCACAAAGGGTTCTCCCACAATAAACTCTCGCCTCAGACTACAGCCTCTACTTTGCTTTACCCCAAGACAGAAAAGCAGACTGCCCAGCCCAGGCCTCAGGTCACCGGTGGGAGGGCAGGTATGTTTCTGTTGTGTGACCTGGGAACACCTGGGGCAGCAGGTGATGCTGATGGAGTTATCTACCACCTTCTACGGAACCTTACCTAGACAGGAGTCAGGACACACCTTGTCAGGCTGTCGAGAGCCTTTTTCTCAGTTTTTGCCTCTGCTTGTTGCTCTTGTGTGGAGAAGAGAGGTTTCAGCAGAGCAGTTCACTCTGTTCCAAGTTGTATCGAGGGAAGAAAGGGAGCCTATTAAAACCACTCTGCCCTTTGGCAATAAAGTGCCCCCCACAAATCAAGTCTTCTCAAAGAGGAGCTGGAATGTAGAAAAGCGCCATTCTTTTTATTTAAATATCCTAAATATATCACGAAGGAACATACACTGCACTTTAATGGTAAAAAGATACAAGTTTATAACATCTTATAAAAACTACCATTTAAAAGTGATCTTGTTCATTTGATAGTCCCCTCCCCCATAGCAAAATAAGTATATTTAAAAAAAAAAAATTGGAGCATGGCAGGAGGGGAATTGAAGATAAAAGCCCAGGGCCACGGCAGGGGCAGAAGGAACCTGGGGTGAGGGTTACTGTGGTGCAGCTCCACTCCTCTAACCCTCCGGGTCAAGCCATGGAGCACAATCAGTAGCTAAGTGATGACAGGCAGCTGCTGGGGACGAATGGGAAGGGCAGGCACCAGCAAGGGCAGGATGTGGGCTGGCACAGGAGCCCACCCGGGGACTGGTATCTCTTTCCCCACCCAACCCCACATTCACATTTTGATCTCTGAGCACCTGCCCTCTCTCTCTTCATCTCCCGTCTACACACACCTGAGCATCTGTCCAGTGCTAACAGGCCACCCCGGCAGAGGTACAGCATCAGCACCAGGAGCCTTTGCAGCCGTCTGTGGTTTCCCTGGGGTGGAGATGTGGTTCCTGGGCCCTTGGTGTCCTATTACTCTTCGCCCAGAGCCTGTCTGTCCTCAACCACTGCCAGGCTGAGCTTCTCACACCCAGGCCTTGGCAGTGTGGTTCTGGTAGGGCCATCTGTACATACATCCCAAAGTTCTCTCTACTCAGGCAGGAAGCTGAGGTCTGCAGGGCCTGCTCTAACCCAGTACATACATTCATACATGAAGAAGCATGGGTCACTCTTCTATTTCTCCCCACAAAAAGATCATCTTCAAGTAGCAGGGAGGGATTCCACTTCCAGAAGCATTTTTGGGAGGATGTCTTTCTCAGTGTATCCTTTCCCAGAGTTGAATGACAGAAAAAGCCCAGCCCAGCAGAACCCTCTAATACCAAAGGTCTGCTTTATGTGCACAGAGATGCCAGGGGCCACACGGTGCATCAAGCACTGAGTGCAGGTTCCAGAGCATGTCGAATGTAGGGACAGCATGAAGCTGGAACACAGGGCCGTGAGCATCCTCAGACACCTCACCCAAGGCTCTCAGGTCCTGTCAGAGTCAAGATGAAGGTTGCAACATCTTCCCTTCTTTTTCCCTGAAGTACTTCAACCCAAGAGGTTCGATGTACTGTCCCTCAACACATTGGAAGAGGCCACAGCCAACAGTCTGTTGCTGCCTGGCCCTCATTTGCTAGGCAAGAACTTCTTGGAGGCTGCCATCTCAGATTCCTACCCACAGCTACAGCTGTGCGTGTGCTCAGGTCAGTCTCCATGATTATACCTGAAGTCGGCCCCCCAGGGTGGGGTAGTGCTCAATGAAATCCAAAACCTCCCTTAAGGATCCTTTCTTTAGCAGGAAGGGAGTTATTTCTCTTTAGAAAATACATGTTCATAAGCCCTGGCTTAGAAACACTCTAAGCAGTACACTGTTGAATCAATCTAAAAACAACAACAAAAACAAACAAAAAAACAAAAAAAAACAACCCAAAAATCTTCCTGAAACAAAACCCCTCGGCTCCCTTGTTCTCAGCAGCCTCTGGGAGGCAGGCACGCACCCTTCAGGTCTGGGCAGGGAAGCTGCTCTATGCTTTCTGTCCTCCAAGTTGGTGGCCGAATAAATTTGGCTCAATAATTTTCATCCCTTCCAAGCAAACACACACAAGCACCCACAAATTAGACAGAGACACACACACCTCATCACTTTTCCAGGGGCAGACAAGATGAGGGTTTGGAACAGAGTAAGGTCAACACTAAGACAGACATTAGGGTCCTTCCTCTGCAGCAGCCCTCCTCCTCCACCTTGGTAGGGATGCCTACCAAGGAGGAAGCCAAGATCATGTTCTTTGGGACTGAAGACAGACCTCCACTCCACTACTTGAATACAGTTGCAGGGCCTGGGCAGGAAGGGGCTCTGTCACACAGTCACATCAGGGCCGTCACGTCTGCGCCTCTAACAGCTGTTGGCAAACCTTGCACTATCCTTGTTCTAAGACGGCACAAGGGGACAGCCCACTGTGATACCCATAACTCCTGCTCAACGGCTGCCTGGTTTTTGGAGTCAAGGACAGTGAGGTAGCCACAACCATAACCCAGACCAAGTGCCCTGAAAAAAGGGCTGTGCGGGCTACCCCACCCCAGCCTCCCCCAAAGGCACTTGGGCTGGCCCCGTCAGGCACTGGTGTTGCCCAAACCACGAGAACACCCATGGGCACAACACTGCTCTTCGTGAGCAGATAAAAAGGTATGCCCACTCTTCTTGTCCAACCCACATCTGTGCCTCCCAGTTTCTCCTTTTGTCCTCACAGTGTGTAAGAAGTCCAAGCAAGCTCAGCTGCCAGCCCTGGTCCTATTTTCGTTCAAACAGGAAGTAATGTGTGGAGCTGTGGAACACCAAAGGCCTATGGTAACAAAAAGCGGCTAACCAGTCATAGTCCTTTAGGACTGTGCGTCTCCAGATCACCTGTGTCCCAGTTTACCTGCTGAAATTGCTCTTGATAAACCAAACAAAAGCAGAGCAAACCCTCCTCAGTCCTTTTCACTCAGCTGCCAGTTCAGGTCCAAGGTTGTGGGAACGTTCCAGTCTTGGTCCTGTACCTCTGAGTCCCACCTATGACCTCAGCTAAGGGTCCAGGGACCAGCTCCCCTGCCCAGGAATGCTGTGGAACTTTCCCGAGATCCGCATAGTCTCCGACTATTTACAGAACTGAGGTTCTGGAGCCGCTGTCCTCCGATGCTCTCCTCTGCTCACCTGGGGCCACTCCTCTAGGAAGGGACAGGTTCAGAGGGAGCGGTGGTGGGGCCATCAGAGCAGAGGCTGTGCTCTTAGGTGGGCTCTTCTCATCACTCCCACCACCTGGGCCCCGTGTCTATAGAGAAAACTGCCCATCAGATGTCTTGGACTGGCATCCTTGGCACATCCGTTTGTGTCTGAGTAGTCGGTCTGTCCGAGAAAAACACTGTGGAGAGAAAGGATTAAGTTCCAAGAGAAATTCAGTCGCCTATTAGCAGGTTCCTTCCTCACAGAGAAGGCATATGCTATGTTCTTGTTCCCTTACCATCCCCACAGCAGGAGCACACAGTGGTTAGGAGCACCCATGTTGCTGGGGATGGTGGCACATGCCTTTAATCTCAGAACTCAGGAGGCAGAGAGGCAGGTGCATCTCTATGAGTTCGAGGCTAGCCTGGTCTACATAGTGAGTTATAGGACAGCCAGGGCTATATAGACAGAACCTGTCTCAAACAACAGAAAGGACCAAATGCTGGTTCTAGGGGCTTGGGATGCAGCTCAGCTGGTAGGGTGCTTGCCTAGTACACATGAAGCCCTAGATTTGATCCTTAGTACCCGATACACTGAGCATGGTGGTGCACACCTTTGATCCCAGCACTCGGGAGCCAAAGGCAGGAAGATCAGACATTCAAACATCCTTGGTTACACAGAAAGTTAGAAAATGCCAGGCGATGGTGACACAAGGCTTTAATCCCAGCACTCGGGAGGCAGAGGCAGGTGGATCTCTGTGAATTTGAGGCCAGCCTGGACTACAGAGTGAGTTCCAGGACAGATAGGGCTACACAGAGGAACCCTGTCTCGAAAAAACTAAAAGGAAGTTGGAATCCAGTGTAGACTACCTAAGACCCATCTCAAAAAGGGGGAGGTGGGGCTGGTGAGACGGCTCAGCAGGTAAAGGCCCCTGTCGCCAAGCCTGATGACCTGAGTCTGATCTCTAGAACCAACATAGTAGACGGCGGTCCTCTGACCTCCACACCTGTGCTGTACTATGTACACACAATAAACGTTAACAACAACAAGAAGCCAGTGCTGGAGCAGAGGGCCTGGACTCGGAATGCTGGTTCTGTCATTTAGTCATGTGACAATGGGCAAGCTCCCTGACAGCCCTGACCCTGTCTGTTTACCTGAAGGAACAGGTTAAGAGCACCCAACACAGCGTAGCTGCTTCCCTCCTCAAACACTTGTTTATTTTGCCGGAGCGGAGATCAACCCCAGGGGAGGACACATTTGCCAAGACTCACCACGGAGATGCACACCACCAGCTTCTCATCACATATTTATCTTAGGTTTGAACACTTTTGGACCAAAGGACAGAGTGGAAACCTTGTATTTCTTCGAGACAGGCCTTGCTGCTTAACTGAGGCTGGCTTAGAACTTGTGGTCCTCCTGCTCTACTTCTCCTGAGTGCTGGGATCACAGTGTGTGCTAGGCTCCTCATGGTGTTACCTTCTAGTGTTCTGGCTTGGCGACCAGAGCTCACACCACGCAGGCTGAACTTAAACTTTTTACGGGCAGCAGAGGGTGCCTCTCAGATGCTGGTTTAGAGCCACATGCCATCACCACCAGCAGCAGCTCTCAGCCTAGCATTCTAAGACTCTAAGCAGAGCACCCAGGAATATCAGTTCCTGTCCTTTCTCATCTCCTGTTGTGTCTGGCTTGGTCCTCACACTTACATCCTCATCAGATCAGACACTGGACCCCCAGGGCAGAGGGTACATCGCTTCCTCCACAGTGGAGGTGCTTTGGAGTTGGACTAAATATCAGCTCCACTCTTACCTGCTGTGCGGGGAGAATTAACTTCCCTGAACTTATTTCCCCATTATGTGAAAGGAAGACAACACAGCTACCTATGAGATAATGGGATCAAAACATGCCCAGCACTCCTCAAATCCTGTCAAGTTTGTTCTCACAGTACCTGACACAGAACAGGAACTCAAGAAATGAAATTATCAGGCAGATGTCTGTGAGTTTGAGGCTAGCCTGGTCTACATAGTGAGTTCCAGGACAGCTAGAAGTACACAGTGAGACCCTGACTCAAGGAAAACAAAACAAACAAAAAACCCTGAACCAAACCAAACAAAAATAAATGATATTACGATATTCTAACAAGCAGTCCGCATGATTAGCCCTGTAAGGTCAGCGATGTGCCTCTTTTTGAGGTGCTAACTGTATTATGGAGGCCCCTCTGTCAGCCAGGAAGGGACTGACTCTGCTTCTGGGAGAAGGGAAACTCGATGTGTTTCAGGGCGGATGACAGGCAAACCTTACCTGATGACATCGTTCACACTGGTAAGGCTTTTCACCACTGTGTACACGCTTGTGGCGTTCAAGATGGTACTTCTGGATGAAACGCATATCACATACATCACACTCAAATGGTTTCTCACCTGGCCAGAGGCAAAAAGAAGTGAGTACCAAGAGACGTTTATGGTAGGGACTGCATTCCAGCTGTCTTCCAGACACCTTAGTGATCATAAACATGTCAAACTGCTGGTCTCAGTGACACCAGACACAGAGCCATGCAATCCCTCTGTGTCATTCAACTTATCCTCTGCCTCCACTTCTAATGCTCTCTTGGAAAACAAACCCAGCTGGAATACAAGCTACAGCCTATTCTCCCCCATTTGAACGCAAGCTTGAATACAGGCAAGAGACTTACCAGTGTGAATAAGGATGTGCCTCTTGAGGTGGTAACTGCTCCTAAAAGCTCCAAAGCAGTGTTCACAAATAAAATTTTTGGGAATCTTTACTTGAAAAGAGCCATTTTGTTCCACTACCACCACCTGGGGGCAACAATCAGGCATGTCATAGAGGTATCTCTCTGCCCTCTTCCTAGAGACTGTTCTACTCTGGGTCCAATCCCAGCTGCTGGACAAAGAGCCTCTCTGATACTGTGAAAGGTGCTGTCTCCTGTCATATCCCTGAGGCTAAAAGTCATGAAGAGAAGAAGATAGACTGGGTGAACCAGCTGTCTTGCCACAGCTAACGCTCAGCATGAATGAGGTGGGGTTGGCCTGCCCCTGCCACAAGAGCACACGTCACACTCGCCACCTGTACCAAGAACGGTCAGCAGGGGTGGACAGCAACTGTCAGAGTGGCCTTGGATGAAACCAGAGCACAAGCTCACTACAGAAAAACGTGCGCCATGGTGATAAGAAAGAGATGACCCATTACCAAACTGTGAGTTCGGGGGCTGACCCCATTACCTGCCTTTTTAACAGTCTTTTTTGAATGAGAGGCCTCAGTGAAGCTGTCATCGTCTTTGCGGTTCCGGGATTTATCACTGTCTTTTCGGTGGCCCTTCGAAGACAAACCAAATCTAAACTTACAGTCCATCTCAGAACACAAGATGAGAAACCAAATGCTGTTTCTCGACAAACAGTTTATAAAGGAGAGTAAACCACCTGCTTCCTCTCCACAATCCACTTCCTCTTGGTCTTTCCTGGCCTAGGAGTTTGTAGGTACAAGCACCTTCCTCAACTCTCCAAACACCCACACTCATTCTTTCCCAGCTGGACCCCAGTCCCCACTTCCCTAACAGAAGCAACAAGACAAAGCAGGGAGGAGCCGTAGCTCGGGGCCTCCTGGCAGAGCTCGGGCCACCCGACCCCCAGGCGCCACAAAGGACTCAAGTGCTGTACCTGACTCGAGCACCTCAGCACATCAGGGCTACCTGCCCGCTCGCCATTTTCGGCCTGCTTGCTGGCAATCTGGCTCAGCATCATCTTCTTGCTGGCTGCAGTGGGAACCAAACTCACACCCGCTAGGCCTTCACAAGCCAGAAGACTTGCCTAAGTTGAAAGGAGATGAGGTGTCAGGTCACCTGGCAGGACAGGACAAAAACAAGCTGCTATCCTCCACACAGCTACCGTCTACACCCAGCAACAAACTGCTTCTCTCCAGGAACAACTCCCTCACCATCAAGCCTTGCTTCCTTCAAGTCCTTTCTAACTGTCTCACCAAGAACTGCTGCCCTCTTTGCATCCCACAGCAATGAAACACAGATCAAGTTAATAATCAAACAGCATCAACACTTGTGGTTACTGTACCAAATAGTGTGTGTGGCCACATATTACCTAAGGCATTTCTGAGCTTTAACTGCAGGTATGAGGTCTGTCTGACCCACTGAAACTGGAGATTCCTAGCAATGTCTTTCTTCCGAATTCTTTTATTTTTATTACCTTTACCTATTTATTTTGTGTGTGTGCTCATGCCAGTGTCACAGTGGAGATCAGAGGACCAGAAGTTCTCTCCCTCCACATGTGGCTTCTGGGGATTTAATTCAGGTTGTCAGGTTGACAGCAGGCTCCTTCATCTGCTGAACCATCTTGCTGACTCCTCTTCTATTTAAGATTCTATTTTTACTACTACTTTTTATTTTATGTGTGTGTATGCACACATGCATCATGTGCCACATGTGGGCAGGTGCCCAAGGAGACCAGAAAGGGGTGTCAGATCCCCTACAGCTGAAGTTAGTTGTGAGCTGGCTGATGTGGGTGTCGGGACCTGAATTTGGGTGAAGTGCTCTTAACCGCTAAGCAGTGTGGTCCCCAGTAGTGCTCAGATTCAAAGCCAATTTCAGATGGGCAGACCTTGCTGGTGCCAACTACATTTTCTCTTTCTTTTTTTTTCTTCCGAGACAGTATTTCTCTGTGTAGCTTTGGAGCCTGTCCTGGAACTCTCGATATAGACCAGGCTGGCCTTGAACTCACAGAGATCCACCTGCCTCTGCCTCCCGAGTGCTGGGATTAAAGGCATGCGCCACCACTGTCTGGCAACAACTACATTTTCTATCAGGCTATTTCTCACTTTAGCTTTTAAATTTCCTAAGTGCTGTCAGTTACAGCAAACAGAAAACCTAAATCACCTCGATTCTGGAGCTGAATATACAGCTTCTTTTGACCACTTAGGCCATTTATTTATTTATTTTGGTTTTTCTAGACAGGGGTTTCTCTGTATAGCCCTGGCCACCCTGAAACTCACTCTGTAGACCAGGCTGGCCTTGAACTCAGAGACCTGCCTACCTCTGCCTCCAAGTGCTGAGATTAAAGGCGTGCGCCACCACACCTGCTCCCCCTGCTCCCACTTTATTTAGGCCATTTATGTGTGTGCACTACATAAAGTTTTAAAAAGTTAATTAAACAGGGGTGCTTTAAGAAATAATTCATAAAAGTTAGTCCAAAGTTAAAAATCTTAGCTCTGCTGTTTGGGTTGTGTATTTTGGGCAAGTCTCTCTCTCTTTGAAGCCTTGCTTCCCTCACATGTGAAATGCCTGTCAGAATGCCTACCCTCCCAGGATGGAGGAGACTGAGACTGATGTGAAATGCTCAGCAGAACAGTAAACACCACGCTGTGGACTAAGCTGCACATAGACAAAGAAAGACAAAATCCAGAGGCTCTACTCTGCCGGGGAGGAGAAGCCGTGTGTGCTGCGGCACTTGGAAGAAAGCCAATCCCACTACAATCAGGCTGCCATCCTGGTGAACTGGTACAGGAGGTGTCCTCAAAGAAAGCTCAGAGAAGCACGCAGCAGCTATCCACTCAGAAGACTATAGCAGGCCCTCTTGTCCTTCCAATCCATCTGCCACCTTCACAGTGACAACTATCTTCTCAAAGACATTTACTCCGCTGTTGAACATTCTTGAGGGAGTTCCCACTCCCTAGAGAGTAGCATCTAATTCCTTACGAAGGCACAAAAAGCCCTTGGGCCACACTCCGCTGACTTCTCCAGAAAACAACTCCCCCATTCATCCTTATTTACCCTGTCTCCCTAATGATGCCCCATTTAATCCTTTGCTCCCTAACTACCTAACTACCAAACTACAGGTAGTACCCTGGACCTCATCACATTTTCCCACGTCTCTAAGTCTGTGCCCATGCAGTCCCTCTGTCTGAATGCCCTTCTCTGTTTGTTTATTTAGCAAAATCCTATGCGTCCTTCAGGCTTCATTTTCTTTCCTCCATGCAGGCAGAAGCACCACTTTGCAGTAACATCCCTTCCATCATTGCAAACTCCTTTAGTCAACAGACGCAGAGGCTCTACTACCAGCCAGCCATTATGCAAGGCATTGTGAATATAAAAATAAATAACAGACTGTCTTTCCATCCCTCCCCTCCCCCCCACTAGCCTGGAAGCTTACTGGGGACAAGGACAATCTTATTCATCTTTGTATTCCAAGCACAATGCCTTGCATGTAACAGGAGCTCAATAAAATTCCTGTTGGAAAAAAAAAAACAAATGAAGCATTCACCAGACTATTCACTCCCTTATGCCCAAGTGCTCCACGTACCAGAGGTACACTGAGTACAAGGTACTGTGCCAACGGCCCAGCAGTGCCTGTGATGTGGTATAGCCTACCTCCTTCATTTGACTGGAAGCTCCCTGAAGGCAGGGAGGCCTGTCTCCTTTCCTTCCTCTAGATCTCCCCCTGGTGTTTAATACAGAGCTCGGCTCACTGGGGATGGTCAATACTGTTGGCTAAGGCAGAATTCAAGAGTGACATTGCAAACAGGCTTCCCAGTGAACGGTCTTGAAGGAGGACGCTAGAGCTTTTTACCTGAGCCATGCTGACTTTTCACTTAATGAACCCCAAAGTTCAGAAGTTCTTTATCCAGCTTTCCTTAAGACACTGTTGTTTGAAGAACTGTCACCAAATCTCAGTAATGGCTCCTTCCTGTCCTTTCTGTTCAGCTGCCATATTGAACAGCCTTTGTCTTCTCAAAGAATTTAGTGTCCTCCAAAGGGAAAACAGGTGTTGCAAAAATCCGAGGTCTCTGACTTCTGCCTATTGCCTGAAGAAGCGAGAGTCTATCAGTCTTGGTTTCCCAGTTGAATTCTCTTGGTGAAGCTCTAGGTCTGCTCCAGAAACCTGAAACCAGAAAGGGAGACGAGGCCCTTAAGTGCAACATCCTCAGGCCATACAGTAAGTGACGCTCTCTCAACTTATTCTGCTGGGCGCTCTGAAGCTCAAAAGGAGGACATGAGTCAAGCGCTTTCTTTCTAGGTCAGTAGAAGAAACTGGCCTCCTAGGCCAGGAGGAGCAGCCAACAGGAGTAAAAGTAAGTTGGGTCTCCTACGGAGCCTCTGCCAACACAGTACGCGCTCAGATTTGCCATCTTAGGAACGGAAGAAGGGGGCGGAGGCCCTCTGAGGCTTTTGTGCCGAGTGGGCCGGCCTGCAAGGCTGGCACTCCACAGACGCGGGCAGAACCGCGGTGGAGGGAAGCTCGGGGGGCCGCGGCCGAGCGCCGGGGTGGTTGGCGGACACCGACTTGGCAGCAGCGCCCGCACGTGAGCGTTACTCCGCGTCCGCCCGAAGGTACGTAGATCGGCCGCGGAGGTGGAGGGCGGGCGTGCTCCTCTGCAAGCAAGCAGCCGCAGCGCGCGGACCCGGGGCCGAGCCCCGGGGCGGGCGAGCCGCGCGCGACGTGCGCGCTCGCGCCCGCGCCCCCTCCCGGCGAGCCCCCTCACCCCGGCGGCGGGGAGGGCGGGGCGGGCGGGGCGGGGGCGGCCGCGGCCCTCCCCTCGCGGCCCCCTCCCTCCGCCGCGCGCCCCTCCTCCGCCGCGCTCCCCTCCCCCTTCGCGCGCGGCGCCCCACGGCCTGCGAGCTGCTGAGGCGCCGCCGTCCGCCCGCTCGACGCTGCCTCCCCGCGGCGCGCGCCTACCTGCCCGGCGCGGCCTCCCGCCGTCTCCTCCGCCGCGCGGCGCCTCCCCCGGGCCCCGAGCACCCCGTGCCAAGCCCGCGGCCGCCGCTGCCCGCGCCGGGACCGAGGCAAGTTTACAAACACCAACCCGGGGCCCGTTTCCCCGGAAGCACTTCTCCCTCCCCCTCGTCTCCTTTGCCGAGCGGCCACATCCACTTCCGGGCCCGGGAGCCTGGACAGGAGGGGGACGCCGAAAAGGGGTGAGGCTGGGGACGCGCGGAGCGCTGCAGCTGGCGGGTGGGAGGGGTGGCGGCCGGGAGGACCGGAGGAGGGTGGTGCGAAGGGGCGCGCGTGCGTCGTGGCGCGGTGGCGCCTCGGCCGCCATCTTGACTGAGGGCAGGCACCCGGCTCGCTCCGCGAGTCTGCAAGGGGCTGAGTGTTCTTGGAGAGGGTTCGCTGGGTAGCGCTGCTTGGCTCCTGGAACGCCTCCATCTCTCTCTCCTGGTGCTCCTAAGTCCGGAGCCCCAAATAGAACAGTTCGTGCCCCTTATCTTTTCGTTTCACTTGGTCAGGTTTGTGTGACCGGAGCTTGCTGTCCGGCGCAGACCTGCAGGCTGTGGGGACAAGAATTAAATCATTGCGCAGCCTTGCGGTACACACTAAAGCGCACTCCCAGTATGAGTCCTGGAGACGTTCTCCAAGTACCCAAGACCGCCCTGCTCCGGTCCCGCAACCTTGTGCCCCGAGCCAGACTCGTTAGTTTCTCTCCTCCCTATTCTAGGTGATCTAACCTAGGCTTCCGTGCAGGAAAAGGCCTTTTCCCCTTCGGTGGACTAGTCTTCTTGGAGACTTGAACATGCATGTTGCTCCCTGGGCCAGGCTGCATTTGAAAAGGGGGAACTAAAATATGGAATACTCGAAGTGCACGCTTAGCAGAAGGAAACGTGAATTCCACTGAAGTTCTAGTTTCTATTCTAGCTGCTGTCTTGTGAGTTTAGGAGACTGCAAGACACTATCGAAGAAAAAAAAAGTCTATAATGAAAAAAGATAAGGTTTCCTAATCATAGCCCTGCACATTTTAGACCATTAAAGTAATTTCCATGTCCTCTTAGGATCACCCTAAAATTGACATACAACGGAGAGAAATGTCACCAGGAACGTTTTAAAAACAAATTGGGGCCCAGGGGAGATGGACCAGCTGTTAAAAGTGCTTGCTGGGAAGCCGGGCGGTGGTGGCGCACGCCTTTAATCCCAGCACTTGGAAGGCAGAGGCAGGTGGATCTCTGCGTTTGAGGGCACCCTGGTCTACAAAACCAGTTCCAGGATAGCCAGGACTGTTACACAGAGAAACCCTGTCTGGAAAAACCAAACAACAACAACAAAAGAGTGCTTGCTGGGAAATCTTGAGAAAATCTTGAATCTTGTCAGCCAGGTAACAAACCTGGTCATGGGAATATGCCTGTAAACCCAGCTCTGAGGAGGGTGGAGACTGGAGGACTCTGGGACTTGCTGGTTTCCAGCCTAACGGAATTGGAGCCCCAGGTTGCAGGAGAGACCCTGCTTCTAAAGGACTAGGCAGAGTAATAGGCCGGACATAAAATACCTTCTTCTGACCTCCGGGTGTGCACAGGCACTTGAACCTGCACAGACACACACACACACACACACACACACACACACACACACTAAACACATTTTTTAAAATTAGTTTAAGCAAGGAAGTGTGACAAACACCTTTTAAGTCCAGCATCTGGAAGGCAGATCTCTGAGTTCGAGGCCAGCCTGGTCTACAGCGCAAGATCCAGGACAGGCAGCTTATCCATTGCCAGTCTACAGGATACAAAATTATAAGAAAATGGTTAATTTTTCTTCTAGTCATGCTCTTGAAGATAATCATTCTTATCATTGTTTTATTATTATACATTTAAAATTTTTATCTTTATGTGTGTATGAGTGTTTTGCCGGCATGTATGTCTGTATATCACTTGAGTGCCTGGTGTCCTTAGCGGCCAGAAGAGGGCGTAGAATACCTAGAAACTGTTATTGGAGACTCCTATGAACCACCTGGAGTTACAGACAGTTGTGATCCGCCATGTGGATGTTGTGACTTGAACCTGGGTCCTCTGGAAGAGCAGCCAATGCTCTAAACTGCTGAGCCATCTCTCTAGCCCCTACTATTATATTCTTGGTGCTGGGGATAGATGGAATCCATGGCCTGGCATATTTAGACAGTCAGCTACCGAGTTCTCTACTACTCTCCACCACTCCCCAAGTCTTACTGGTTTGGTGACCTCTGTGCCGTGACACTTCTTCTGAATTCATACAAATATGTTTTCACCCAGTACGTGTTTTTTTCATCACTTATAATGTGCCAGAAAGTATATTTTACTTTCTGTTTTTGGGGTAGGACCTTAGGCTGTAGCTCAAGCTGGCTTCAAAGTCTCCCAAGTTCCTCCTGCCTCAGCCTTGAGTGTTGGGTTACAAACCCAACAGCAGACAGTGCATGTTTGACATTTGAGTGCAAGTTCATATTTTCAGAATTGTTTCACAACAAAAGCTGTGTGAGATGATACACACCAGTTGTCCCAGCTGCCTGAGAGATTGAAGCAAGAGGATCCCTTGAACCCAGAAATTCAGAAGCCTGAACAGCAAAGCAGCACAGTGAGACTGTCTCAAGACAAAAAACAAAAACAAAATGAAACTAAACAAAAATCACCCAAGGCAAACCACCGCAGACAGCAGGAGTTCCTGGTGAAGGGGCCGTGATCCATGTACTTGGGAGTTAGGTAGAAGCAGGTGAAAGGCCCAGTATCGACTCAGGACCACCAAGACCAAGTTCTCAGCACAAAAGAGACTTATTTGCCCCAGAGGGACAAAGGGCAGGGAATAAGAGACAAAGACAGGGCTGGAGAGATGGCTCAGAGGTCACTGGTTGCTCTTCCAGGGGTCCTGAGTTCAATTCCCAGCAACCACATGGTGGCTCACAGCCATCTGTAATGAGATCTGGTGCCCTCTTCTGGTACGCAGGCAGAATACTGTATACATAATAAATAAATCTTAAAAAAAAAAAAAAAAAGAGACAAAGACAGGAGATAGAGTATGGGAGAGAAGGGGAAGGGAAGGGGGGGATGGGGGGAGGGGCATTTGTCCTGGAGTGGGACAAAGGATTGCCTCTGGATCAAGAGGAGACAGACCCATAGGCAAATGGCAGTTTATAAAGGTAAAAAGGGAAACCCTGTGTTGGGATGAGGTGTTTAATTTTAATTTAGCGTGTTAATTAGGTGAGTCTTGATTGCTAGACTTCAGTACTTTGATAGCTGGACCTTGGTAGTCAGCCTCAGGAGGAGGAAGTGGACAAATAAGGGAATGGACCTTGGTGGCTTGCTTTATGAATGTAATCTAACAGTTTTTAGGAAGGCAGAGGGAATGAGGGAGAAGGGCTAGGCCTGCCAGAGCCATGTTTGCCATGCTCGAGCTGGCTAGAGTCCTTTCAGCAGGAGAATCAGAACCTCAAGGTCATCCTTGGGCTATATGGTACTCTGTCTTGGGGAAGAAACAAACAACAACAACAAAAAGATGATAATAATTCAACAGTGGACTTCCTTAGGTAGTTATCTTCTCACATTTACTTAAGAGTATTTGATTGTGACTAAATACTTTTAAGGTTTAATTTTTAATCATATGTGTATTAGTTTTTAAGTGTATGAAAGTTTTGCCTACATGTATGTATGTGCATCATATGTGTGCAGTACCCTAAGAGGCCAGAAGAGGGTGTTGGGACCCCTTGAACTGGAGTTATACATGGTCCTGTGCTGGGAACCAAACCAGGGTCCTCTGCAAGACCAATAACTGCTCTTATCACAGCCATTTCTCCAGCCTACAACTCCTTGTTTTTTTTTTTTTTTTGGGGGGGGGCGTTGTTTGTTTGAGGCAGGGTTTCTTTTTCTCTCTTTTCTTTTCTTTCTTTCTTTTTTTTTTTGGGTTTTTTGAGACAGGGTTTCTCTGTGGTACAGCTTTGGAGCCTGTCCTGGAACTTGCTCTGTAGACCAGACTGGTCTGTAGATCCACCTGCCTCTGAATCTGAGTGTTGGGATTAAAAGTGTGTGCCACCACCACCTGACTAACTCCTTGTTTTTCGTTTTATTTCCATTTTAATTGTGCCGAAGTTTGGAACCATTCTGTTGTATAGCATAGCTATGCCAATTTTTAAACTTTTTCCATTAAAACATGTATATATATTTATTTTATTTGTACCTGTGTGTATGAGTACATATGTGTACAAGTGGAGGTCAGAGCATAAATTCTTTCAAAAACAATGTGTTTTTGTAGCCCTGGCTGTCCTGGAACTTATGTAGACCAGGCTAGCCTTGAACTTTCAGAGTTCTGCCTGCCTCTGCCTCCCAAGTGCTAGGATTAAAGACAAAGTCCACGATGCCCTGCTAGTGGACAAATTTTTTGTTTTGTTTTTCGAGACAGGGTTTCTTTGTGTAGCCCTGGCTGCCCTGAAACTTGCTCTGTAGACCAGGCTGGCCTTGAACTCACAGAGATCCACCTGCCCTTGCCTCCCAAATTTTGTCTGGGATTAAAGGCATATGTCACCACCTTCCAACCAGAGGTCAGCTTTTGAGAGTCAGTTCTCCGCTTCTACCATTTGGGTCCAGGGATGGAAAAACTCAGTTCACCAGGCTTGAGAGCGAAGGCCCTTACCTGCCGCACCATCTCAAAGGCCCCAGTACCTAGCTGTCCAGATCTCTTTGCCCTTAGGCAAGACTCCTCTGGTATAGTGTGCCTCAGTCAGACTCTCAGGCTCACTCCATCACTTTTTGTTTTTGTTTTTCTGAGTCAGGGCTTCTCTGTGTAACAGCTTCACTCCATCACTTAAGCAAACAGTGCTGTGATAGTTCCTGATGAGTGTGTGTCCTCGCCACCATTTCCCGAAGGACGACGGCATCTGTGCTTTCACCTGGAAGCCTGGACTGGCCGCTTGTCCAGACTGTACAGTCCTGCCTTTCTGGAGTGAGTGCCCACTCCATTACATGATTTTGCCTTCAGTCTGCATGATGGGTTCCTTTGCTGGCTGCTAGCTGGAACCCACAGGATAAACACAGCCCCTGGGGCAGTGCCAGCCAAGAGGCAGAAGTAGACAGTCAGTCAATGTTTGCTGAACAAGCTGAACCCATTCTCTTGAGAGCCAGCATGGGTTGCGTAATAGAAACCAGCTCCCTGGCTCCCTTTGCCATCCTTTAGACCTTTGATGGTAGTGAATAAAGAAGTTGGGAAATAAAATGATATACAAGGGACATTCCTTGAGCCTGGCAGTTAATATACTTTGGAATTTTTTGGTTTTGTTTTGTGGGGCTGGGGATTGAACTGAGGGCCTTGCCTATCACAAAACTATTTCCCCAGCCCCTCCTTAACCACTTTTATTATCATCATCATCTTTATTTATTTATTTATTTATTTAGTTATTTATTTATTTAGGTGACATTGTCTCACTGCAGCCCACTCTGGCCTTGAACTCACAGAGATCTGTAAAGGTGTGCACTACCACACTCAAACCCTTCTCAATCTTTTCTAGTTTTTTATTTTATTTTTATTTTTTATTTTTATGGTTTTTCAAATCAGGGTTTCTCTGTGTAGCTTTGGAGCCTATCCTGGAACTTGCTTGATAGACCAGGCTGGCCTCGAACTCACAGAGATCCGTCTGGCTCTGCCTCCCGAGTGCTGGGATTAAAGGCGTGCTCCACCACGCCTGGCCCAATCTTAAAGTAACTTTTATTTTAATAGTATAAGTAAGGTGAGATTATTATATATATATAATATATATATATATTTTATATATATATAAAAATTTGGAGGCACTGTTGTGATGATTGCGTTTGTTAACCTGACATAACCTAGAATACCTGAATCTCCTCTGAGGAATTGTGTAAATCATATTGGTCTGTGGACATGTCTGTGAGGTATTACCTTGATTGTTAATTGATAGTGAAATGGTGGGTGGTACCATTGCACGGTTTGGGGACCCTGGCCTTTGTAAGGGATGGATGTGGGCTCTCTGAGTGCTGAGCATGCAGGCTGAAGGGTGTATTATTTCTGTCTGCTCTCTTTAAAAAAACACTTAATTTTATGTGTATGGTTGTTTCGCCTGCATGTATATATGTGCAGCACATGTGTGCAGTGCCTGAGGCCAAAGAGGGTACTGGATCTCCTGCAACTGTAATCACTGTCAGCGTGGGTGCTAGGAATAATTGAACCCTAGTCCCTGTGTTCTATCCCCAGCACTGCAAAAATGGAGCAAAACAAAGCTGAACACAAGAATATGCATCTAAAGTCCCAGTGCTCACAAGGCTGAGACAGGAGGATTGCTTCAACTCATGAGTGCTGGGCCAGACAGGGCCACACAGCAGAACCCTGTTTTCTAAAACAGACAGACAAACAGAAGGCCATCTGTAGTTGTGCTCGCACGGGGCAGAGGGCTCTGACATGTGCCAGTGCTTCATAAAAGCTGACTGACGCGGGGCTGGAGAGACAGTCCAGTGGTTAAGAGCACTGGCTGTTCTTCCAGAGGACCTGGGTTCAATTTCCAGCAACCACACGACAGCTCACAACTGTCTGTAACTCCAGTTCCAGGGGATCTGACACCTTCACACCAACGCACATAAAAATAATAAATAAATAAAAACTTAAAAAAAAAAACTGACTGATCTACTTATATAAAACTGTACTGAGCTGTCTATTTTATTTATTTATTTTGTGTGTGTGTGTGTGTGTGTGTGTGTGTGTGTGTGTATGTGTTGTGCTGGGAGTCAAATCAGGGCCTCACAGTAGTACATTACTGCAGTAAAATACTACACACCTCAATTTCAAAAGTTTTTATTCCTCAATTTCAGAAGTTGTATGTCACTCTGTCTTGCTGAAGCTAAGGGCCTGGACATTTACTAAGACATTTTTTTTTTTTTTTTTTCGAGACAGGGTTTCTCTGTGTAGCTTTGCGCCTCTCCTGGAACTCACTTGGTAGCCCAGGCTGGCCTCGAACTCACAGAGATCCGCCTGGCTCTGCCTCCCGAGTGCTGGGATTAAAGGAAGGTGTGCGCCACCACCGCCCAGCCATACTAAGACATTTTAAAAAATGTAATTCCTAATTAAGTTTGTTTGCTCAGAGAACAACTTCTGCAAATCGATCTTTCCTTCCACTGTTTGGATTCCTGGGATCAAATGCAGATCATCAGGCTTGGTAACAAGCACCTTTAGCCATCTCACTGGTCCCAATGGCATTTTTTAATGTGTGTGTGTGTGTGTGTGTGTGTGTGTGTGTGTGTGTGCATGTGTGCATAGAGGTCGAAGGACAACTTCTCTACAGGAGTCAGTTTTCTACACCTATCATGTGGGGTCCACGGATCAAATTCAGGAGGTCAGGCTTGGTGGCAAGCACCGTTAACTTACTGAGCCATCTTGTTGTCCACATTTTCGTACATTGGTACAAGTTTTATGAATGTTGGCCTTACCAAACATGCAGCTGGTTATGGTAAAAAAAAAAGGCAGACGATGACAAGTCTCTGCAAAGGTGGACAGACTGATGTCCTCATAGGTTATTGGTGGGAACTGTAAAAGGGCAACTATTTTGGAAAACAATTTGGCAATTCCTCAAAAGGTTAAACATAGCGTTAGCATGTGACTCAGCATGTGAGTCTGAGGACATAGGCCAGGTATGTCCTCAGGGGAATTGAAAACACATGCCCACACAAAAACTTGTACACAAACGTTCATAGCAGCATTATTCATCATAGCCAAATGGCAAAAGTGATCGAAATATTTAGGAACTTACAAATGGCCAAGTGAAGTACATAATGTACCTGCAAAGAGTATGAGCCAGTCATGAAAAGGAGTGAAATACTGCCTCATGCTGCGGTCTTTAAAACAATGTGCCAAGTAAAAGAAGCCAGTTAGGAAACCCCACATAGTGTATGCTGCTTTTTAAGAGACCTGCACAGGCCAGGTGATGGTGGCGCACGCCCCTTGGGGAGGCAGAGTCAGGTGGATCTCTGTGAGTTCGAGGCCAGCCTGGTCTACAGAGCGAGATCCAGGACAGGCACCAAAACTACACAGAGAAACTCTGTCTGGGGAGGGGAGGAAGGGACATGCACAGCATGGCAAGTCTGTAGAGACAGCAGGTGGGTTTGTGGTTGCCAGAGGTTTGGGTGGGAGGAACCATGACTGGCAGTGAGTTTATCCCTGGGATGAGGAAAAGGTTCTAGAGTTAGGTAGTGGTGGTGCTTGCTCAAGTCTGTGGCTATACTAAAACCCTGGATAAAGGGATGTGCTCTGTGGTATTTAAAATGTATCTCCATAAAGCTGTTATATTAAAGAACAGTGAGGAAGTTCTGTGCATACTAATGAGATCACCCATATCTTGTTTGTTTTTGTAGTGCTGGGGATGGAGCCCAGGGTCTTATATGTGGTAGACAAGCTCTGATCTCTACCCTAGCCCCGTTTGCCTGTTTAATTAGTCTTTTGACCTTTGTACTCCGTGTTAGCCACTGTTGGGGTGGGGTAGCTGGCAGAGTGGTGTTGAAGAACTGACCCCCCCCATCTCACATCCTGGCTAGTGCTCCCACTTCTCCAGACCCAGTGCCCTCATAAAATGTCTGAGTGTCTCAGTGAATGCCAGCGTGAGGCCCAGTGAATGCTGACAGTGGATTTACGCCTGAGCAGTTGCACTCAGGAAAGTGGCTGTGTTCAGACCCACTTGCGCTCTCCTGGGGTTCCTCAAACCTCAGTGACCGTCCTCTGAGCATTACAAAGATTCAGTTCCCTGGAGCTCTAGCTGGGCCTTCCCCGAGGGCAGATCTCTGTCTCAAGAAGGCTTCACTTGGATGGACACTTGCAGGAAGTCTCTCCTTCACTTTCATTCCAGTTTCTTCCTCTTGCCTTCTCATTTGCCCTGGGGTTATAACTTTTCCAGTCACCCAAGTACAGAACTCTACGGTCATCTTTGAGTCTTCCATTTCATCTTCAACAGAGACTTGTCAGAAGCAGTGTAACCCAGAGAATGACCAAACCTGGGGTAGTCTGCTCCTTGCCTATCAATTCTCCTTGCGTCCTGCTGCCAAAAACTGGCCTCTTGAGCATGTTTTATATTTATTCATTCATTCATTCATTCATTCATTCATTCATTCATTCTCATTCTCTCTCCTCTCTCTCTCTCTCTCTCTCTCTCTCTTTCTCTTTCTCTTTCTCTCTTGTTTTTTTGAGAAGTTTCTCTGTGTAACAGCTCTGGCTGTCCTGAAACTCGATTTGTAGACGAGACTGGCACCTCTGCCTCCCGAGTGCTGGGATTAAAGGCATAGGCCACCACCCAGTTTGCTCTTTCTCTCTCTTTTCCTTTCTTTTTAAAAAAAATTATTTATTTATTATGTATACAGTGTTCTGCCTGTATGTATGCCTGTAGGCCAGAGGGCACCAGACCTCATTACGGATGGTTGTGAGCCACCATGTGGTTGCTGGGAATTGAACTCAGGACGTTTAGCAGAGCAGCCAGTGTTCTTAACCTCTGAGCCATCTCTCCAGCCCTCTTTTCCTTTCTTTTCTCTCTTTGCTTGCTTCCTTCCTTTTTTTCTTTTCTTTCTTCCTTTTTTTTAAGACAGGGCTTTCTATGTAGTTTTGGCTAGCCTCAAACTCATAGTGATCCTCCTGCCTCAACTTTCTAAGCACTAGGATTGTAGTAGTGGGCCTACACACATCAGCTGAAAACATCAATTTTCATATATATAATTTTTTTTTTGAGACAGGGTTTCTCTGTGTATCCCTGATTGTCCTGGAACTAGCTCTGTAGACCAGGCTGGCCTTGAACTCTCAGAGATCCATCTGCCCCTGTCTCTAGAGTGTTGGCATTAAAGGTGTTCACCACTACCACCTAGCTCATCTTTCCCATTCTAACTCTTGTTTTGTTTTTGTCTTTGCTAGTCAGGGTCTTTGTATGTGGTGCTAACTGGCCTGGAACTTGCTATGATCCTCCTGCCTCTGTTTCCAGTTGTGGTTTCAGACTTGAACCAGCACAACTAGCTGTCAGCATCAATTTAATTATAAGACTTGCTACAGAGTCCTGTAGTGACTTCATTTTCTGCAGGGTGAGATTAGATTCCTGGGTCTGGTTGATATTTAAGGCTTGCCGTAACACACTCACCTTTGCTCCTGCGTCCCAGCTGGCCAGTTCCTGCCTGAGTTAACCAGCCTTGCTCATCCCCTTAGTAGCTCATGGTCTTCCTTCTATTCCAGTGCTTCTCATCTCCTGTTTACCTGCTCTGTTTCTTCTGCCCAGACTCAAGTCTCAGCTGCGCTTCCATCACAGATCTCCCCAGACTTCAGCCTCCTGGGACTTCTTTTCTGAATTCTGAGGACACTTAGGGTCAGGATCCATCAGGCCCTACACTATTATTGCATGAGTGTCTGTGTCCTCTGTCAGGGCAGGGGCCGTCTCATTCCTAGCATGGATGGCAAGAGAGCATGCTTGTGTGACACAGTACTTCCTCAACGTGGTCTCCTGTGAGAGGACTTCAGAAGCCAGGACAGAGCAGGCTTGACAGCATAGGCCTGTTCACCACAGTTCTTGGAGGCTGAAGCAGGAGGAGTTTGGTTTTAAGGAAAGCCTGGGCTGTGCCTGAGTCTCCATCTAAAGAGAAGGGGGATGGAGGAGGCTAGGGTGTGGATGTAGCTCAGTTGGTACAGTGTAGCATGAATCTTAAAAGTTCTTAATAAAATCAAACCCGAGGCCAGTTATTGGGGTCAATGCTGGAAGATCAGAGAGATAGAGCAAGCCACAGCTACCTCACCTGGCCAACTTCTCAGCTGGTCTTCTTTCCTCAGACTGGAAGCTTCTGTGTCCTTCTCTGTGTAATATTCATCTTTACGTGGCTTATTTTTTATATTAATTTTATTGTCTCGTTAAAGACTTTATTTTTTAAAACTATGTATTTGTTTCTGTAACTGTATATATCACCTTTTTTGTCTCTTTCAAGCCTACGTATATTTTACACACATTGTAAACTATTACATCTGAATCTGTCTTATTGTGAATCTATTGCTTTAAACTGCAGCAGCTGTGGCTGCTGGCTCCGCCCACCTCAGCTTCCCAACATGGCGGTGGTACGTTTTCCGCCAGCTCTGGGAGCTGTCCTGGGTCTATGCTTTTATCCAAGCAGCGTGTAGCCCAGAAACCTCTTTTTTTGTTTAGTACTAGCAAAGGCTAAATCCACCATGCAGCTTAATGTTCCACTTGCAGAGGCCTCATTCCCACCATACGGCAGGTCAAGCTTGCACTTTAGGAACCCACAAGTAGCTCAAATCGGCAGCTTCCGCTCATTTGAGAGAGACAATTAGGAAGCTGTTTTTAGCTCCGTTTTAGAATCTTTTCTCAGGTTTTAGGTGGAAACTCTTGCCACCACGTTGGACGCCATTTGTAGCTAGAGTTTTCCTGCCTGGCCCACAGTCAGGACAAATCTCTCTCACCTGCTAGTCCCACAGCCGCTCAGACCCAACCAAGTAAACACAGAGACTTATATTGGTTACAAACTGTATGGCCCTGGCAGGCTTCTTGCTAACTGTTCTTATAGCTTAAATTAATCCATTTCCACAAATCTATACCTTGCCACGCGGCTCGTGGCTTACTGGCATCTTCACATGATGCTGCTTGTCCTGGCGGCGGCTGGCAGTGTCCCTGACTCAGCCTTCCACTTCCCAGCTTTATTCTCCTTGTCCCGCCTATACTTCCTGCCTAGCCAATGGCCAAGGCTAGGGTATGGATGTAGCTCAGTTGGTACAGTGCTTGCCTAGCAGGTAGAAAGCCCTGGGTCTGAGTCCCAGGATGATATAAACTGGGTATGGTGTGGCTCATTCCTATAATCCTAGCCCTTGAGAAGTAGATGCAGGAAGATGAGTTCAAAATCATTGTTGGCCACATATCAAGTTGGAGATCAGCCTGGGATACATGCAACCTTAAAAAAGAAGAAGAAAAAGAAAATTAGCTGGGTGGTGGTGGTGCAGCACACCTTTAATTCCAGCACTCAGGAGGCAGAGGCAGGTGGATCTCTGTGAGTTCGAGGCCAGCTACAGAGCAAGTTTCAGGACAACCAGGGCTACACAGAGAAACCTTCTGTCGGGGGAGAGAGAGAGAGAGAGAGAGAGAGAGAGAGAGAGAGAGAGAGAGAGAAAGAGAGAGAGAGAGAGAGGAGGAAGAGAACGAGGAGGAGGAGGAGGAGAGGAAGAAAAAAAGAGGAGAAACTAGAATAGTTTTGCAGTCTCAGAAGTGGAATGGTTTGACTCTCACACTCAGGCCCTTCCTGGGCTGTTTGCCTCGCCTTCCTCGAGCCTGCCCCCGTTCCCTGGACTAAAGTCACAGTGTGAATCCCTTTCTTCACTCATGATCCCCTCCCTGAGGTAGATGTGCCACCTGCCTTTGCCTTGCTCTTCATGCCCCCACCCTTCTTCTGTCAGCTAATGATTATTCAGGGCACTTAGCCAGCTGTCCCTGTCCCAAATCTGTAAAAGTTCTCATCCGGGCAAGGGTCATGAGAGTTATGCCATGGCCATGTGACTTCTGGCTTTACTCTCCGCTGTCTTGGTCCTGTTATTCATGGTGTATCTTGTCACCAGCTCATCTGAACATAGACCTGGCAGAAAGGTAAGTGTTATGTCTCTGCCCTAGGTAGACGGTGGCCGCCGATCCCGCCTACTTAGCATTGGTTGCCGTTCCCTCCCTTCCTGCTGCCACCGGCTTTCTCCTTGGATGCTGCCACCTGCCCTCATCTGTACTTAGCCAGGACCTTGGACCCTTTACCAAGTAGAAAGTCTTGCATGTTGGGTCCAGTGGGGCACACAGGCTGAATGAGGAACCGTTCCACTCTGCTTGCAGATTTCATCCTGATGGCTGCCTCAAGACCACTCACTGCCCTGGATGGGGATCCCATGGCTGTGGAGGCCTTGCTCCGGGATGTGTTTGGGATTGTCCTAGATGAGGCCGTTCACAAAGGGACCAGTGCCTCCGAGAAGGTGAGACTTTTTCCTTCCTCCTCCTCCTCCTCCTCCTCCTCCTCCTCCTCCTCCTCCTCCTCCCATCGTCTTGTAAACTTGACTCCAGCGAGTTCACCCATGTCCCTCGTGTGCCTCAAGATATGCGCTCTGGATCTCGCTTACGTCCTTCATTTCCCCTTGCTTGGGTACACTTGTGAAAGAAAGCATTCTTGACCTATTTTCATTGGGAGTTGGTGATACCTTGCATCTGTTACATTATGGCTGGATCTCACCCATGGTCTAAAATCCCTGCATCTTGGACACTCCTCCTAGGTCTGTGAATGGAAGGAGCCTGAAGAGCTGAAGCAGCTGCTGGATTTGGAGCTGCAGAGCCAGGGCGAGTCTCGGGAACAGATCCTGGAGCGCTGCCGGGCCGTGATTCGCTACAGTGTCAAG
Organism: Peromyscus eremicus; assembly: GCF_949786415.1. Taxonomy (NCBI): domain Eukaryota; kingdom Metazoa; phylum Chordata; class Mammalia; order Rodentia; family Cricetidae; genus Peromyscus; species Peromyscus eremicus. The sequence continues at coordinate 54,284 of NW_026735927.1, forward strand.
ACTGGTGTGCCCTGGAACCTGGCGGGAGGGGTTTCTGGCCCCAGCACCCAGCTCCACCCTGAGACCCCTGCCTGCTCCCCCTTCTCCAGGTCACCCCCGGTTCTTCAACCAGCTCTTCTCAGGGTTAGATCCCCATGCTCTGGCTGGCCGCATCATCACAGAAACCCTCAACACCAGCCAGTGAGCCATCTGGTGTCCTCTTTGTACAAAGGACTTGGGTTTGCTAGGGAAGAGTCGTCTGGGTAGAGGAGAGTGGTTTCTGCCCCATGCCACTGTTTTCTACAAATGTCTCTTGACAGAATGTTCTCCCTCCTGTCTGTCCTTTGGGCTTCTGTTGTCCAACCTCCTCATGCCTCCTGACCCCATGTTTTCTCATGTGAGCTCTCTGGTTCTTTGACACCCACCAATTTCTCTCTTGGGATTCCTCACCCCCCCTGACTCCCCTAGTTTAAAGCCTTAGCTGCGCAGTACTTCCACCTCAGCCTTCCTTCCCACTGACGTTCTCTGGCAGGTACACATATGAGATTGCCCCGGTGTTTGTTCTCATGGAAGAGGAGGTGCTGAAGAAACTCCGTGCCCTGGTGGGCTGGAACTCTGGGGATGGGGTCTTCTGTCCTGGTATGTGAGAAGGGGGCTGTTCTTGGGTCTTTGTAAAGGGTCTACCTCCTATTCTGTGCAACTAGTGTGGAGGGCGATGGCTGTTTCCTCTCTGGTTCCACTGGGCTGGACCTTGGAGAGGCTTCCCAGTCCTCTTTATCCTGGCATTGGTCAGAAATGCTCTGGAGGCCATCATGGGAAAAGTGACCCTAGTGGGCAGCCCAGGGTGTATAGGGGGTGTCTTCTGATCCTGGGGCTCTTCAGGTTCCTGTGCTGTTTGTGAATCCTGGGAATTCATGGCTCGGGAGCTAATGTGATGCCTGCTTCTTTGATGAATTCTGGGTAGAAAGGTCAGGGGAAGGAGACTGAAGTCTTGATTCACCACCTTGCTACCACCCACTCTCTGTGACAGGCGGCTCCATCTCGAACATGTATGCCATGAACCTGGCCCGCTATCAGCGCTACCCAGACTGCAAGCAGAGAGGCCTCCGGGCACTGCCACCCTTGGCCCTCTTCACATCAAAGGAGGTAGGGAAGAGTCACGTGCCTAACCCTGACTCCTGAGTCTAATCTTCAGCTCAATCAGAGACCCTACAAGTCTTCTTCCTGCCCTCCAATGGGTGTGCTTTCTTCCAAGGAGGCCAAATATGTGTGTATACTCATTTTTGCCTTCTTGGAAGTAGGGTAAGACAAGAACGTTAGACACAGGTTCCACTTCTGAGGATAGTTCACAGTCCAGCAGCATGGACATCACCTGGGAGGTTATTAGAAATGCAGTCTCAGGCCCCACCAGCTCTGAGTCTTTATTTAACTCAGATCCAACACAATCCCTTCACATGAACACTTGAAAGCCCTGGCCACAAGGTCCCATCAATTGCAGCTCACACAGCTTTTACCAGTCTCTGCCCTCCCCATCCTTCGCCCCTGGGCCGCAGCTCCAGTCAGCTCAGGTCATGCTAACTTGCCCTCTGCATTCTTCCACAGTGCCACTACTCCATCAGTAAGGGAGCTGCTTTTCTGGGACTTGGCACTGACAGTGTCCGAGTGGTCAAGGCTGATGAGAGGTGAAGGTCCTTCTGCCAACATGGCTCTGACCCAGCCTGGCACCGTGTGTCACCTACTTATGAAAATGCTCTGGCCTCAGGCCCTCATCCCTGGTGCACCTCTCCTGCCTACTCTTCTTTCAGAATTTTGCCGCTCCCGCTTCTTGGTGCCCACTCACATCCCCAGCCTGTCCTCTGAGGTGTTAGTGTGTGCCGTGGCCCCTCTGTTGCTTCTTTGGCTTACCCAGCTGTGTCTGGTGACCTCTCCTGCTCTGGAGTACCTGCACTTTGTCCACTCACCCAGTTTTCTTTTTCAGAGGGAAAATGATCCCTGAGGATCTGGAGAGGCAGATTAGTCTGGCCGAGGCTGAGGTGAGTGAGGTCACTGGGTTGCGGGGCGGGCCCTTCTCCCCTCATGAAAGGTGGGTTGGGTTCTTCCTGCTCTCGGTACTGCTCATCCACTCCTTTATTTCCACACCTGTTAGTGTCGGGGACTCTGCAGAGACTTGCAGGTAGGTTAGGTTCTGAATTTCCAAGGGGATCCCAAGCAGCCCTGTGGGGACATGGTAGGTGCCCGAAGCATACATAGTGTGAAAGGTTTCTGTGGACCGAGAGTCAGGACAGGGAGACACTGAGAAGGATGTGCAGGCTTTGATGAGCGTTGCTGCCATGGGGGAGAAGGTGGGCCGTTATTTCTCGCTTCCAGGTGGGGTGTGTTTGGTACCGTGCAGTTTTTAAGTATATCTGCCTGCAGATTCAGAGGTCCTCTGTTCAGAGAATTGTTGTTAATTATCACAAGCTCATAGACTTCTGTGCGTGAGGACATTTACTGGAACAAAGTATGAAATGAAAACAATTTAATGCCCATTGGTAGATGTCGTTCGTTGTGTGTCCCATCACAGGTGTGTGGGTTCACGCGGATCCGTGGAATGAAGACTCAGAGGCATCTTAAGGATGAATCTAGCCTTTCATGGCTGCAGGGGGTCCAACCTTGAAGGGCTGAAGCACTTTCCCTTCGCCCAGGGCATTTTTATTTTCTATTACAGTTTAGCCAGTTAATTTCCATACCTTCAAAGCAACCTAAAAGGAGTTCCCAGAGACCAAATACCAAGTGCAAATTACTTGATTTATCAGGTACCTGGGTTTTCTAGGTTTCCTGGACTACGTTTTGCATAGGCCTTTGATCCTTGGAGGACTCTCTGATCCTTGACTCTCAGACAAGATTCACATAGGGCAGTAAGAGAAACCAACAAAAGGTGTGGTTAAAGGAAGGAAGGAGGGGGGCTAGGTGCTGCTCTCTGGAGCCAGGCCAGGAGCTCAGCAGGAATGCACTACAGGTAGATAAGAAGATAAATTACGACAGGTCTGTTTGGTCAGTTTCTTCCTCTGTGAAATGGATGTACTACAGAAGTCACTACATAAGGCTGTTGTAAGGATTAAATTAATTAGTGTGCAGAGTGCTTAGACTCGCTCCTGGACATGGATACACTAGCTGGACATTAGCTGCTGTCTTTGAACTCAGTATGTGACTCATGTTGGCCTCAAGCTTGATCTCACTTGGTGCTGTCATTACAGGTGTGTGTGTGGGGGGGCACCACACAACCGTTGCCATCTTCATCATCATCACCATGTACCACAATTCTCCACCCTCCTGGTCTGGGCAGCCAGTGACCAGCACAGTGCCTCTGAGCTTCTCTATCCTGGAATTAGGAATAATTCTGACTTTTTTTTTTTTTTTTTTTTTTTTTTTTGGTTTTTCGAGACAGGGTTTCTCTGTGTAGCTTTGCGCCTTTCCTGGAACTCACTTGGTAGTCCAGGCTGGCCTTGAACTCACAGAGATCCACCTGGCTCTGCCTCCACAGTGCTGGGATTAAAGGCGTGCGCCACCACTGCCTGGCTGACTTTTTTTTTTTTTGGTTTCTTGAGACAGGGTGTCTCTGTATGCCATTCCTGGCTGTCCTGGAACTTGCTTTGGCAACCAGGCTGACCTTGAACTCACTGAGATCTGCTTACCTCTGCTCCTGCCTCCCACACACTGGGATCAAAGGCGTGCGCCACCATCGCCCGACTTTAATTCTGGCCTTTTGCAAAGAATTTCTTTTTCTTAGTATAATGTCCTCAAGTTCATCTGTGTTCATTCCTTTTTACGGGTGAATAATTTTCGTGATGGGTTTTGTACATTTTATATATCCATTTCCCAGCTGATGGACCTTTGGGTGGTTTCCACTTTTCAGCAACCGTGAATAATGCTGCTGTGAACATCGGTGCCCAGGCTTTGATGTGAACATGCCTGCCACTGCCTCCCAAACGCTGGGATTAAAGGCCTGAGCCACCACCACCCGGAGCTAGCTTTTCTTTTTCTTTCTTTTTTCTGTTTTTGGTTGTATATCTAGGAGTGGAATTGCTTATTTAATCGTTGAGGGAGTGCTAACCTATTTTCTCTTTTCTTTCTGGAGAAGAAACATTTTTCTCCTCTTTAAAAAAAAAAAAGTTTCATGGCTCAGTGGCTAAGAGCACTGGCTGCTCTTCCAGAGGACTCAGGTTCAATTCCCAGCACCCACATAGCAGCTCACAACTGCCTGAAACTCCAGTTCCAGGGGATCCGGACTCTACAGACACTGCATGTACATGTCTACACAGACATACACGCAGACAAAATACACATAAAATAAAAATTAATTAATTAGCAAAAAAAAGGTTATTTTTTAAGACTTTCATGCGTGCATACAATGTATTTTGATCATATTAACCCCCAGGTCTCCCCATGACTCCTTCCGTGTGCTGTGCCGTTCCCCATTTCCTCCCAACTTTATGTCTTTCGTTATATTTTACATTAATCTTTGTCTTAATATGTAATCATGTGCATGCCTGGTGCCTGCCCAGGCCAAAAGAGAGCGTGAGATCCCCTGGAGCCGGAGTTACAGATGGTTGAGAGCAGCCGTGGGGTGCTGGGCACCAACCTACCGCAAGAGCCGCGAGTGCTCTTGGCTGCTGGCCGTCTCTCCAGTCCACCTCTCTTTTTGAAAAGAGCTATTTTTAAAGTTTATTTATTTGTATTTTATGTGGATGGGTGTTTTGCCTGCATGTATATCTGCATAGTGTGTACATGCAGTGCATACAGAGTCCAGATCCCTTGGAACTGTAGTTACAGTCGTGAGCTGCCATGTGGGTGCTGGGAATTGAACTCAGTCCTCCAGAAGAGCAGCATCTCCAACCTGACATGGGTGCTGGGAATTGAACTCAGTCCTCCAGAAGAGCAGCATCTCCAACCTGACATGGGTGCTGGGAATTGAACTCAGTCCTCCAGAAGAGCAGCATCTCCAACTATGTCCTCTTCTTCATCATCGATGTTGTTATTGTTATATAGTAGCGACTGATTCCACTTTGTGCTCCCATTGGAGTTTGGTTCCAAGTGCCACACCCTTAAAGAAAGCTGACCCTCCTCTCAGAAGCTGTCAGCTGTTGGTAGTTCCCAGCTAGGGGTAGGGATTCCTAACCTCTTCCTTCCTTCCTTCCTTCCTTCCTTCCTTCCTTCCTTCCTTCCTTCCTCCTTCCTTTCTTTTCTTTGTTCTCCCTCCCTCCCTTCCTCCCTCTCTCCCTCTCTCTTCCCTTCCTACCATCCTTTCTTAATTATTTGTTTTTGTTTTTTGTTTTTTGCTTTTGAGACAGGGTTTCTCTGTGCAGCCCTGCTTGTCTTGGAACTCACTTTGTAGACCAGGCTGGCCTCGAATTCACAGAGATCCTCTTGCCTCTGCCTCCCAAGTGCTGCGATTAAAGATGTGCGCTGCCGCTGGGCGGTGGTGGCGCACGCCTTTAATCCCAGCACTCGGGAGGCAGAGGCAGGTGGATCTTTGTGAGTTCAAGGCCAGCCTGGTCTACAGAGCGAGATCCAGGAAAAGGCGCAAAGCTACACAGAGAAACCCTGTCTCAAAAAACCAAAAAAAAAAAAAAAAAAAAAAAAAAAAAAGATGTGCGCTGCCCCTGCCGCCGCCGCTGTCTGGCTGTAATCTTTTCTAAAGTAACTGTACCGTTTTAAAATTCCAGGAGTATATGATGTTCTCATTTCTCTTTATGCATACCAATACTTGGTATTGATTTCTTTTTTTTCTTTTATTGAGAAAGGGTCTCCTATAGCTCAGGTTGGCTTTGAATCCTCTAGCCAAGGACGGCTGTCAGTCCTGACCTTCCTGCTTCTACCAACTGAGTGCTGAGGATGTGAGCACGACCACAGCCTGGTTCAAGCTGTGTTGTGTGATTGAACCTAGGGCTTTGTGAATGCTGGGCAGGCCCTCTACTAACTGAGGTACATCCTCAGCACATATGCACACATATGCACATGTACACACACCTTTTTGGTATTTATTTTAATTATACAATATGTTTGGGAAGTATCCTTTGTAGCCCATGCTGGTCTAGCCCAGGATGACTTTGAACTTTTGATCCTCCTGTCTCTACCTCTGAGTCATGAGATTACAGATGTGCACTATCATACCTGGTTTAGTGGTGCCGAGGAAGGCGGATCTGAGTTCAAGGCCAGCCTTCTCTACATAGCGAGATCCAAGACACCAGGGCTGCACAGAGAAACCCTGTCTGAAAAAACTAAAACAGCAACAAACAACAACAGTAACAAAAACAAACAAACCCTTAATTTCTACTGTATGTATTTGTTGTTTGAGTATCTGTTCATCCAGCAATCAATATTACGTTGCTTCTACACTCTAGTTATTGCAGATAACGCTGTTTTGGACAACTACCTCTTTAAGACCCTGTGTTAGTCTACTTTTAGTTAGTACAGTGAAGTACCTGAGCCGGGTAACTTAATAAAGAAAAGACGTTTATTTTGGCTCCCAGCTCTGGTCCAAGGTTCAAGGCTTAAACCTGGTGATGGCCTTCTTGCTGGCAGAGCACCGAGTCAGTACAGGACATCACATGGTAAGAGACAGGGACCAGGTGTGGGTGTCTCCTCTGGTCTCTCCTTACTCAACTGTAGAGGTAACCATAAGGGCCACCTGGTGACCTTAAGTAAGCCCAGTCACCCCACTCCCACCCCCAGGCATCACAGTTGTATTAAATTTCTACTCTCTTAATAGTTCACAGTGACACAAAACCATACCAAGACCATAGCACTCCCCTTGTGCTTTGGAGGATTCATACCAGAAGTGGAACCTACTGATAATTCCATTTTTAATGTTTTTTTTTTGAGTCAAGTTTCTCTTGTGTAGCCCAACTTGACTTCAGACTTGGAGTGATCCTCCTGCCTCAGCCTCTTAAGTATGCATATGGAGGTCAGAGAGTCAGTTCTGTTCTTCCATCATGGGAGGCCCAGGAGTCACACAAACTGTCAGACGGTGGCAAACACCGTTACTTCTGGCCATCCTGCTGCCCACCCCACCCCTGCCTTGGTTCCTTGTGCTTTGGATAGCGTGTCTTATTTAAACAAAAAGCACAAAGTTTCTTTTAATATTTTAAGTTTTATACTTTTAATTAGTTATGTGTATATACGTCTGTGTGTGCATGTGCGTGTGAGCGCAGTGCCCGTGGAGACCAGAGAGGGTGTTGGATCGTGTGGAACTGGAGTTACAGGTAGTTATAAGTCATCCAGCATGGGTGCTGAGGTTAAATTCAGGTCTGCTGGAAGCAGCAATGTTCATAACTGCTGAGCCATCTGCCCAGTTCCTTATAATTTACATTATTTTTGTTTTTATATTTTGATATAGTGTCTAAGTATGTAGCCCTCAGTGGCCTGGAACCCACATCACACTGGCCTTGAACTCAAAGATACCCACCTGACTCTGCCTCTCAAGTGCTGAGATTAAAGGCATGCACCACACACATACACATACATACACACAGCATAATTTAAATTCTTACAGTTAGGTCTCTCTTTTTTTTTTTTTTTTAAGACAGAGTCCTGTGTAACCCAGGCTGGCCTTGAACTCCTGATCCTGCTGCCTCTAAATCCAAGTGCCAGGATTACAGAGTGTGGAGCCACACCTGCAGGTCTTTTGACTTTTTGTAATTTTGGTTTTGTGTGTATGTGTTTAGTACTGGCGATGGAACCTAGGGCATTGAACGTTCCAAGCGAATGCTCCATCACCAAACTATCCCCCGAGCTCTCTTTTGGGGCTTTAATTAATTAACTGATTGACTGATTGATTTTTTTTTTTTTTTTTTTTTTTTTTGAGAGAGAGGGTTTCTCCTTGTAGCCCTGGCTGGCTTTGAACGTATCGATCCTCCTCAGCTGCTTGAATAGCTTTGATGATAGGCTAGCACCACCAGGCCTGGCTACAGGAGATTATTTTCTTAGTTTCTTTTGTTTTTTTGAGATAGGATCTCACTGTGTAGCTCTGGCTGTCCTGAGCTCTCCGTGTAGACCAGGCTGGCCTCAAAATCACAGAGATCCTCCTGCCTCTGCTTCACAAGTGTTGGGATTAAAGGCGTGCGCCGTCAATGCCTGCTTCTTGGTTTCATTTTTGTGTTCACGTTCCCTTTGTGTGCGCACACAGTTGCCTGATGTGTTTTGTTTTGCTGTTTGCTTTTTGTGTGGTTGGTTTTGGAGATTCTGCTTAAGACCTCAGGTGAGCTAGGTAAGTGCTCTTGCACTGAGCTGTCTCGATCTCCAGCTCTAGTTGGTTTTTTGCATTCTGTTTGTGGGGAGGAAGTATTTGTAAACTGGTAATATCTATTTATTGTTTTTTTAATTTTAATTTTATTTTTATATGTATGTGTGGTTTGCCTGCATGTATGTCTATATGCCATGTGTGTGCCTGGTGCCCAGGGAGGCCAGAAGAGGGTGCTGAATCTCCTGAGAATGGAATTACAGACAGTTGTGAGCTGCCATGTGGGAGCTTGAACCTGGATTCTCTGGAAGAGCAGCCAGTGCTTTTACTGCTTTAAGATATTTTATTTTTATTTTATGTATGTGTGGGTCCTCTGGAAGCACAGCTGGTTCTGTGCTCTTAACTGCTGAGCTGTCTTTCCAACACAGCAGTGTTCAGCTTTTAAATGTTTGATAGAATTCATCAGTGAAGCCGTCCATGCTTGGGCTTCTCTTTGGGGTAGGCTAAGGTTCTTAATCACTGATCTGATGTCGGTATGAACTTTGTAGTGTGGGGCTTTTCAGTATGCCTCTTCAGTGCTTATGTTTGTGTGTGTGTTCGTGTGCACGCGTCCTGGTGTGCACGTGGAACTCTAACATCACCTTCTGGTGTTGCTCCCCAGGAGCCTTCCACCTTGCTTTTTGAGATGATCTTTTACTGCCTGGAGCTCACCAGCAAAAATAGGCTAGCTGGCCAGCAAGCCCCAGGGCCTACCTATCTCTGTCTCCCCAGAGCTGGGTGTACAGGCTAGAGGGTGTGTGTGTGTGTGTGTGTGTGTGTGTGTGTGTGTGTGTGTTTACATAGATTCTGGGAATCGAACTTAGGTCCACGTATTTTCAAGGTAGTTAACTTTACTGACTGAGCTGTCTGCCTAGCCCAACACTGAAAGTGAAAGAGCACAAACCACGGGAACGCTGGACCTAGGTTCTGCTGTATCTGTGAACCCTAGTGTCCCTGCCCGCAGATTGCAGAGGAGGTTGGTGCAGGGCTGGGGACAGGTGTGCAGAGAGCATAGGGCACATCACCAGCATCTGAACAGCTTTACCGATGACTCTTTCTTCTCTACCTTTTGGCAACAGGGCTCTGTGCCGTTTCTGGTCAGTGCCACCTCTGGTACCACCGTGCTGGGGGCCTTTGACCCTCTGGATGCAATTGCCGATGTTTGCCAGCGTCACGGATTATGGTTACATGTGGATGTGAGTGAGACTCGGGTCGAGGGGGTAGGGTGGGCCCCTCTGAGGCCAAGACCCACGCTGTTCCTCCTGCTCCACAGGCTGCCTGGGGTGGGAGCGTCCTGCTGTCCCGGACACACAGGCATCTCCTGGATGGAATCCAGAGGTGCATACAGCCTCCTTCCCGAACCCCTCTCTTCAAAACTTTGGTCTTCACAATAGTCACAAACTAGGGAAGCTGGGGAGGAGTGGGATGAAAACTGGAAAGATGATTGATTGATGGTTAGAGGGAGGGCAGGCATGGGACTTCCTTCTGGCTGCTGGGGAAGGGGTAGGCCCTTTACTGGGTATCTGGAAGGAGAGGAAGGCTCTGCTAGGCAGTTGGAGGAGGAACCACTGACCCAGCCTTGCTGTCTCACCCAGGGCTGACTCCGTGGCCTGGAACCCTCACAAGCTTCTCGGTGCAGGGCTGCAATGCTCCGCTCTTCTTCTCCGGGACACCTCGGTGGGTCTGCCCTCACCCCAGGCCCCGGCCCTCCTTAGCTTCCCTGTTTCACCATGGAGGAATCCAGCCTGGCTGTGCTCCCTTTACCCTCCCACTGAAACCAAGTCCCTGTGGCCACCCCAACCCTGTGTCGAGCGCCCATGCGCCCAGTGGCTTGTTCTCATGGGACAGAAAGGGTTTCTAGCTCGTAGTTGCGGTCAGAGGGATCCAGTGCAGAATTTGGGAAGAGCTCTGGTGTTGGGAGAAACCCAGAGAGAGGTCAGGGTTGGCTGGCGGCTGTCCTCAGTGCTGCCCAGCTGCAGGGAGAGGAAGGGGGAGGCCCTGTTGAGACCCCTGTGTCGCCCTGTAGGGAGGTCTGCTCTGACGGCTCCTTCCCCACAGAACCTGCTCAAGCGCTGCCATGGGTCCCAGGCCAGCTACCTCTTCCAGCAGGACAAGTTCTACGATGTGGCTCTGGACACTGGAGACAAGGTGGTGCAGTGTGGCCGCCGCGTGGACTGTCTGAAGCTGTGGCTCATGTGGAAGGCACAGGGCGGGCAAGGGCTGGAACAGCGCATCGACCAGGCCTTTGCTCTCACCCGGTAAGTGTGGAGGGACCCCAGATCTCGTCTCTTCCAGTCTCCATTGGCGTCCTCGTGCCTCTGTGGGTCTCTTCCGTTTCCCCGCATCTGCCTTTCCTCCGCTGTGCTTTCTCACTCTTTATTCCCAGGTACCTGGTGGAGGAGATAAAAAAGCGTGAAGGATTTGAGTTGGTCATGGAGGTAGGACTCCTGGATCCTTTGAATGCCCATCCCCCATTCCATACATGAAGCCTCCTAAAGGACCAGGAGTGGACACAGGGAAATACCCCCTTCCTCAGCTCATGCCTTCCTCATCCCTCCCCTCAGCCTGAGTTTGTCAATGTGTGCTTCTGGTTTGTGCCTCCCAGTCTGCGGGGGAAGAAGGAGAGCCCAGATTACAGCCAGAGGCTGTCTCAGGTAGGCTTGCCCTCTGGGTGACCTAATTCAGGGAACTAAGCCACTGGTGTATTCCTGCCCTCTGCTGGCTGTGCCTGGCACAACATGTCCCAGCCTCGCTCTTGAGATGGCAAGCTCTGAAGAGCACCCCCTTGTCTTCTTTTTCGTGGGGTGCAGGTGGGGAGAAGGTTATGTTTCCGGAAAGTAAGGAGACAGAAGGGTGTTACCGGAGGGACTCACCCGTGTGCGGCACACAGACGTCTGTAGCTTTGCCGCTGTGCTGGGGACAGAACCTAGAAAGATCATCCCAGGCGTGCTTTTAGAGGCAGGAAGATACGTTATGTCCCTATCCTTAAGAATGGATTAGTTCTGCAGCCAGGTGGTGCACACCTTTGATCCCAGCACTCGGGAGGCAGAGCCAGGCAGATCTCTGTGAGTTCGAGGCCAGCCTGGCCTACAGAGCGAGGTCCAGGACAGCCAGGGCTACACAGAGAAACCCTGTCTCGGAAAATAAAACAAAAAAAAGAATGGATTAGTTCTGGACGTTTAGGAACCTGGAGCGGCACCAGTGCCCCGCCCTCCTGGGCTGTCCCTGCAGAAGAGGAGCTGCTTGTTTATACTTGTGTTCAAGGTGTTTTGTAAGTTACCACTAGGTCACAAGGTGCAGGTCAAACTATGTCAGGCAGTAAGAGGGGAGAGAAGGAATTGAGGGTGAAGGCTTGAGATCCCGGAGGAGCAGTGCTGGGAATCAGAGGTGAGTCTGCTTGGATGATGTTCCCGGCTCCAGTTTCCTTGGAGAGAGGACAGGGCGGAAGAAAGCAGGAGTCAGAGAAGGTAACTCAGGCTGCATGTGGTGGAGAAGGCTGCGGAAGGTGGCAGGATGCGGAAGGTGGCAGGATGCGGAAGGTGGCAGGATGCGGGGAGACAGCCTTTGGAGCCAGGTGGTCCAGGCAGCCCGACCAGCTGCTTCAGCGCTCCCTCCATCTCTCACAGGTGGCGCCTGTGCTCAAGGAGCGCATGGTGAAGAAGGGCTCCATGATGATTGGCTACCAGCCCCATGGGACCCGGGCCAACTTCTTCCGAATGGTGGTGGCCAACCCCATACTGGTCCAGGCTGATATAGACTTCCTTCTGTGCGAGCTGGAGCGTCTAGGCCAGAACCTGTGAACTGCTCCCTCTCTCCGCCTCACCCAAGCTCTGCATAGCCTCCTGGGTTCTCAGAAGCAACCTTTCTAGGACACTGTGGCCCTGACTGTGTGTGCTTCCTCACACTAGCTCTCTTAGCTAAGTATTTGCTATTAGGAGGGTGCTTAAATATACTACAGTATGTTTTTATGAAATATGCTTTCATTAAGCTGGGTGTGGTGGCGAATGCTTTTAATCCCAGTACTTGAGAGGCAGAGACAGGAAGATCTCTGAGTTCAAGTCCACCCTGGTCTACAGGGTGAGTTCCAAGACAGCCAGGGCTGCACAGAGAAAGCCTTGTCTCAAAAAAACAACAAAAGAAATATTCTCTCATTAAATTTATGTTTACAAAGAATTTTTATTAATATGAGGGAAGTGGTATGATATTTTGAAAAAGTTGGATATGGGTTTATATAATTGTGGTATCTGAGTTATGCTAAAAAAAAATACATAGGAAAAGGCTGATGAATAACTGTGGCGAAGGTTAGCATATTTCCCTGGAATGGGATAATAGGCAGTTTCTAAATCAAACCTCTTGGACCTTTTGTGCTTCCCCATTTTATTATGCAACAAATATTACATACTTTTCAAATAGGACAATAAAGCTGAAGTTTCAATTATATTTTGATATATTTTCTTTATTTTTTTTTTTATTTTTATTTTTTAAAGATTTATTTATTTATTATGTCTACAGTGTTCTGTCTGCACATAACCCTGCAAGCCAGAAGAGGGCACCAGATCTCATTACAGATGGTTGTGAGCCACCATGTGGTTGCTGGGAATTGAACTCAGGACCTTTGGAAGAACAAGCAGTGCTCTTAACCTCTGAGCCATCTCTCCAGCCCCTATTTTCTTTATTTTTATCTTTATATTCATTGGTGTTTTGCCTGCATGTATGTCTATGTGAGGGTGTCAGATCCCCTGAAACAAGTTACAGACAGGTGTGAGCTACCATGTGGGTGCTGGGGCAATGAACTCAGGACCTCTGGAAGAGCAGCCAGTGCTCTTAACCACTGAGCCATCCCTCCAGCCCTGCTACTTACCATTCTTAAAAAAAAAAATCCTCACCAAAATATATATATATATATATATATATATGGCTCAGGATGTAGCTCGCTTGGTAGAGTGTTTGCCTTAGCAGTCATGTCGGCTTGGCTTTGAGCTCCAGGACTACATTAGAATCCAGGCATGGTAGCACACACCTGTAACCCCAGAACTGTGGAAATGGAGGCAGACGGATCAGGAGTCCTTGGTGTATGTCAGTTTCAAGGCCAGACTGTACCCATGAAGACCCATAATTTAGTTAGCCCTTCGTATTGTTTGGGATCGCCACTGTTTTTTGGAAAGCACTTAAAGGCTGAGGTGTAGTTCAGCGGTAGAGAGCTTGCTACTGTTCTGGAGGCCCCAATTTAGGATTCTGCTGTGCTTTGTGGCCCAAGTCCATGCTCCCATCTGAGGACCACTCAGGTTGGTCTTGCAGTGTCCAAGAATACCGCCAGGCTGAAATGGCTCTTGGGTGTCACATCCATGTAGAGAGAGGGTCCCGTAACTCCTGTCAGGTGAAGGTCACAGCTCTGTCCTCAAATGATCCTATCCCAGCTTCTAGGGCATGCTCCACTTTCCTGTGGTTCTCTGAGCCCTCCTCACGTCTCAGAGGTTGTGGTAGAGCCCGCTGGGCCTCTGGGCTGAGTTATAACATGGTGACAGATCTCCTTAGACTGAAATTTTTTGCATGGTACAGGGATTTAGCCTGATGGCCCAAATTTGACAATATTCCTAGAATATGTTTTTAGCATATCCTCTACTACCAACAAAATCAGATCACACATTAAGTTATTTTATTTACTTATTTAATTAAAAAAATTTTTTAGACAGGGTCTCACTATGTGTAGCTCTGGCTGTCCTGTAACTCACCCTGTAGACCACACTAGCCTCAAACTCACAGTGATCCTTCTGCTTCTGCCTCCTGAGTTCTGGGATTAAAGGCTGCACCAGTATTTCTGGCCACACAGTAATTTGTAGCCTGTTTTCAGCTTTTTCTTACACAGGGAACAGTTAGCTCCTGGGGCTGTTGAGATGTCTCATCAGATTAAGGTGGTTCCTGCCAAGCCCAATCACCTAAGCCCAATCTTAGCGTCTACATGGCTGAGGGAGAGAACTGACTCCTGGAAGTTGTTCACTGGCTTTACATGGATCCCATGGCATGGATGTTCACACACACACACACATACACTCACACACACACACACACACAAAACGATGTAATTTTAAAAATGTATGTGTGCATGTGTACATGAGTGCACATAATATTTTTTTTTTTTTGAAAACCAGACATGATGGCTCATGCCTTTTACCTAGCACTCAGGAGGCAGAGGCAGGGGGATCTCTGTGAGTTCAAGGCCAGCCTGGTCTACATAGAGAGTTCCAGTCCAGCCAGAGCTACATAGTGAGATCCTGTCTCAAAAGAAAAAAAAATTTCCACTTAGTTAATTGATAAAGACTATTACGATTATTTTATCTTTATTAACTGGTAGTTTTATTTTTTCAAGAAATTTATTGAAGCTGGCATAATTGCACATACCTTTAGATTCCAGCACTCAGGAGGCAGAGGGAGGTGGATCTCTATGAGTTCTTGGCCAGCCTGGTCTACATGGCTAGCTAGCTCTAAGCCAGCCAAGGCCAAATAGTGAGACCCTGACTCAAAAAAATGAATTTGTCAGGCCAGTCAGATTGCTCAGCTGCTAAAGGCATTTGCTCACAAGCTTGAAGAACTGAGTTCAATCCCCAAGACCCACAAGGTGAAAGGACAGACCCCGATTGCTACAAGGCGTCCTCCGATATGCACATATGCACACTATCACACATGCGTCAAATAAATAATACTATAAAAAGGTAAAAAGAAACTTGTCTGCTCCAACCAGGCTGTGGGACTTACCAACACAGACTTGTTTCTTTTCCGTCCTTTCAGGGTCTATGGTATTGCCAGCTTCATTTCTGATAGTGTTGATTGTGTTTTCTCTCTTTTTCCTGTTCATCGTAGTTAGAGGTTTATTGTTGTGATGGTTAATTTTATGTGACAACTTGGCTTGGGCTGAGGGATGTCTAGATGGTGTTAAAATACTGTTTCTGAGGATGTTTCTAAAGAGTTAGCATTTGAATCAGGAGACTGAGTAAAGAAATTGACTCTCCACTGTGGGTGTGCATTATCCGGTCCTTGAGGACACTTCCTGATCTGGAGCATTGTCGTCTCCTGGCTCCTGACTCCAGCCCTGGAGCTCCTGTTCCAGGGCTCTGACCTCAGGCCAGGGGTCACACCACCTGTCCTCATGCCCTTGAACCTAGATTGAATTACACAACTGGCCCTCCTGGTCTTTTAGGTCGTAGGTAGTGTATTACAGAAATTCTTGGCCTTCAGACTTGTGAGCCAGTTCCCATAAGTTTCCTCATAGAGCTGTACAGTATCTTACTGCTTCTATCGTTCATGGACTCTGATTAATTGAAGTTGTTCTCAAAAAAACATCTTTGTTTTCACTGTATCTTTATTGTTTTATGTTTATTGACTTTTTAAAAAAAAGATTTATTCATTTTATGTATATAAGTGCTCTATCATGTACAACTTTATGCCAGAAGAGGGCATCAGATCCCACTATAGATGGTTGTGAGCCACCATGTGGTTGCTGGGTTTTGAACTCAGGAACTCTGAAAGAGCGGCCAGTGCTCTTAACCACTCTCCAGCCCCATGTTTATTGACTTCTAACATCACATGTAATTTGAAAGTCTGTGTTGCCTTGAGATTGGAAACAAGATAATAATGCCAGGACTCACCACAAAGCTCAAGGTTCTAGCCAGGGCAATTAGGTAAGAAAATGAAATAAAAGTCATTATATATTGGAAAGTAAAAATCAAAACTACCTCTGTTTATATATATAGCATTGTGTGTAGCAAATCCACCAAAATAACTTAGATGTACTAGAGTGTGTGAAGTCCTTGGTTTAACCAGTAATACCACACACACACAAAGGAAGATGTAGCACAGTGACTGAATGCCCATCTAAAGCTACTGAAAAGTTCAGCTCCTAAGGCGTAGTTGAGCACATGTAAAGTAGGTGTGGCAGGACATGCTTGTAGTCCTAGCATTGAGAGACAGAGGAAGGGGATGGGGAGTTTAAAGTCATCCCTAAGCTTTATAAAGAGCTTGAGTCCAGCCTCAGCTGTGTGAGAAACCCTGTCTCAAAAAGCTCCCCTGTCAAGATAAAGAGATGAATAACATTTCTATCCATTCACAATGAATGATCTAAAATGAAATTATAACAATTTCATTTATAGGAACATCGAGAAAGAATAACGTACTTAGAAACAAATATAACAACAGTGAAAAGTATGTTCTCTGCAAACTACAACCAATGCAGAGTTGTGAAATATTTGTTTACACTGTGTGAAGCTGTGTCTGTGTTGGGCTGGAGAGATGGCTCAGGGGTTAAGAGCACTGGCTTCTCTTTCAGAGGACCTGAGTTCAATTCAATTCCCAGCACCCACATGGCAGCTCACAGCTATCTGTAATCCAGCTCCACACACGGACATACATGCTGGCAAAACACCAGTGCACATAAAATGAAAATAAATAAATCATTAAGAAAATGTGTCTGTGTTTTGCCTCACCTGCCTAAAGCACCTGATTGGTTTAATAAAGAGCTAAATGGCCAATAGATAGGCAGGAGAGAATAGGCGGGACTTCAGGGCAGAGAGAGGAACTGAGGGTTAGAATCTAGGTGCTGGAGAGACGCCATTGAGACACAGAGGGAGCCAGACATCCAGAATGGAGAAGAGGTAAAGAGCCGTGTGGCAGAATACAGATGAATAGAAATGGGCTAATTTAAGTTATAAGAGCTAGTGGGACAAGCCCAAGTTAAGGCCAAGCTTTTATAATAATAAGTCTCTGTGTCATTATTTTGGGGCTGGCCATCCAAGAAAGACTCACTACAATGCAGAGATAATTTTTTTTTTTTTCGAGACAGGGTTTCTCTTGTGTAGTTTTGGTGCCCGTCCTGGATCTCGCTCTGTAGACCAGGCTGGCCTTGAACTCACAGAGATCTACCTGGCTCTGCCTTCCAGGTGCTGGGACAGAGATAATTTTTTTTTTTTTTTTGGTTTTTCGAGACAGGGTTTCTCTTGTGTAGCTTTGCGCCTTTCCTGGAACTCGCTTTGGAGACCAGGCTGGCCTCGAACTCACAGAGATCCACCTGGCTCTGCCTCCCGAGTGCTGGGATTAAAGGCGTGCGCCACCACCGCCCGGCTGAGATAATTTTTTAATAAATGTGTATGTGTGCCTGAAAATGTCTAAGGCCTGTGGATGCCAGAAGAGAGCATCGGAGCCTCTGCTGTGAACTACCTTGTGAGTACTGGGAATTGAACCCAGACCCTCTGCACGGGCAGCTTTAACCTCTGAACCATCTCTCCAGCTCTTCCCTCTTGTTATTTTGAGCCATGTCTTGCTTTGCTGTGGCTTCTTCATCAGAGAGCCCAGACCACCCACTCCCAGCTTTTCTGTGTCTGTGTGTCTGTCCGTCCTTTTTTCCTTCCTACTCCAGTCCTGTCAAGTCCCTGGAGCTGTGCAGAGCTCAGCAATGAAAACATGTTCCCACAAAACCAAACACAAATATTCGCAGCACATCACCCAAGTGTGCAAAAGTAGAGACAGCCCCACGCTCCAGATCCACCACTTATGAGTAAGTAGAATATAATTTGGCAATAAGGAGTGACATAAGATGGCTCAGCTGGCAAGGATGCTTACTGCCAAGGATTCCACAGTGTAGAAGAGAAACAGCTCCCTCAAGTTGTTCTCTGACCTCCACATTGTGCACTGTGCTGCACACATGCCCACACACGTAGACGTATGTATAGAAAAAATTTGTGTGTGTGTGTGTGTGTGTGTGTGTGTGTGTGTGTGTGTGTAAAATTTAAAGGTCACCAAGCCTAATCTAAGTTCAATCCCTACATCCTTGAAGGAGAGAACCAACTCCCACATGTTCTCTGACCTCCACACACATCCCTTGGCTTGTGTTAGACTCCCACAAGAAATTAAAACTAAATGATAATGTCAGTTAATAGGAAATATTTGGGGAAATCTGCACCAGAATATTTGCAGATACTACACACAGAAAACTAGAAACATTGCCAGGAGAAACTGAACAAATGTTGGGTGTGATGGTACGTGCTTGTAGCTTTTAATCCCAGTACTTAGGAGGGAGAAGAGGGGGATTTCCACAAGTTTGAGGCCAGCCAGGGCTATGTAGTTGAGGACCTGTCTCAAAAAAGGGGGAGGGAGATTGCTGGAGAGATGGCTCATCAGTTAAGAGCACTTACTGCTCTTGCAGAGGACCCTGCTTAGGTTCCCAGCATCCACATGGTGTCTGTCAACACCTGTAACTCCAGTTCCAGGGGATCCAACTCTTCTGACCTCCATGGACTCATGTATGCACATAATGAATATACTCACATTCAGGCACACACATGCACACAAAAAGTATTTCTTTTTTTTTTTCTTTCTGCTCTCCAAGATCATGTGTAAAAACACAAAGCCACACAGAAAGGAGGGCCATAGTGTGATATTGTCCAGTCAATGTCTCTTGGCTTCAGAAGGCTGGCACCTCCTGCAGTTCCAGCCCTCGGCTGTGGTCCACTCTTAGTAAGTGAACTCCTCTGTAGAAACTTGCACATAACAAGGAGGTGATGTCACCAACAGCCAGGGAGGTCAAGGGTCCTGGTCCATCCAGAGACAAGGTGAAAAGGCAAGCTCCAGTATCGTGGTTCCAAATCTTCACCGTGGAGTCATGTGCTGAGGTAGCAATCATAGGCATCAAGGCTATGATTTAAAAAGAGAGAAAGAAGACGGTGTGTGTGCACATGTGGACAGCTTGGGACTGAACCAAGTCTTCAATGTACAATGAAAGCACTACTGAGCTACACCTCTAGTTTTGTTAGTAAAACTTGAGATTGGGTACCTCCAAGTCGGTAATGGCTAGAGACATAAATAAATGGTGGAATACACTGTGTTTGTGGATTAAAATATTCAGTATTTGCCAAGTTATCAGTTCTCTCAAAATTGATATATAACTAGTACAGTCTCTATTAAAATCCCAGCATAGGTTTTAAAAATTATATATGGAGTCTGGATGTGGTGGTACTTTAATCCCAGCGCTCAGAGGCAGATGCAGGCAGATTTGAGTTTGAGGCCAGCCTGTTCTACATAACAAGTTCCAGGTCAGCTACATAATGAGACCCTGTCACAAATAAATAAATAAATAAATAAATAAATAAATAAATAAATAATAGGGTTATAGTGGCATGAATGTGGGGTAGCCAACCACTTTCTAGGGAATTAAGACCCACTCTGTAATGGGAAACCCATGTCTGGTACTGTAAATTTGACCAGGAACCCATCTCTGGGGAGCTCATTGCTGGGGTTGGAGTTGAGGTGACCAGGGACAGGGGTGAGCCCCTCCCCCACCTTGACTACTAACTCCAAGGAACAAGCAAGCATGTACAATTTGATCTTGGGGCTCCTGAAGTTAGAGTTTGGGGTGATCATGGAACTGGGGTAGGTGGTGCTTGTTTAGTGGGAGGTAGCTTAATGACCTATATCCAATCAAAAATCTTCACAGGGATGAAGGGTGTGGCTTAATGAGAGGGACTCCCCTGGGGGCAGTGCCCGGGCCCTGGAAAGAGGTAGCGTAGCGTTTGAAAGTCTTGGAAACACCAGAAGCCACTGTTTACTTTTTGGGTAGATTCATCACCTACTACTATTAGTTTACTAGATGGACTTAGTCTCAAACTGCCCTCTGAAGAGGACATCTTTACCCACAGATGAGTGCTGCTCCCAGCCTCGTCGGAGAACCTTTGGGCAGTGTAGGCTGATTAACACAGAAATACCTGGTCAAAGTGCAGAGAGTAGTGTGGAGTTTGCACCTACAGATGGTCCGTCTGAATCACACGCTCTCGCCCGAGGCTCAGGGAACATTGCAGAAGAGGAAGCAGAAAGGTTGCAAGAGCCCAGGGCAGGGAAGGCAGGGTTGAACCTGGACAAGATAGGACTGAAGTGCTCATGAACTCACCACAGCTGTGGCCTATATAAGATCAAGAAAGTCTGCATTCCAGTGTGGAGTGGAGAGGGGCTCATGGGTTGAAGTTGAAGAACTTTTTTTTGTTTTTAAGATTTACTTATTTATTATGTATACAGTGTTCTGCCTGTGCATATGCCTGCACACCAGAAAAGGGCACCAGATCCCATTACAGATGGTTGTGAGCCACCATGTGGTTGCTGGGAACTGAACTCAGGACCTCTGGAAGAACAGCCAATGCTCAACCTCTACGCCACCTCTCCAGCCCCAAAGATTTGTTTTAATTTTGGTTTTTTCGAGACAAGGTTTCTCTGTGTAGCTTTGGTGCCTGTCCTGGATCTCACTCTGTAGACCAGGCTGTCCTCCACCTGGCTCTGCCTCCCGAGTGCTGGGATTAAAGGTGTGTGCCACCATTGCCCAGCTTAAGTTGAAGAACTTTTGATAATTAATGGCTGCTTGGGAGGGAGAGCCAGTTTTCTTTAGGGGTGTGATCCCTGGTAAATTGACCATCCTCCAGAGGATGGTCCCATACTATGTATATGTGGGCAGCAAAATGTGGATTTGGTAAGGTAATATTTATTAAAAAAAGACATGAACTTGGTATGGAGGATGGGAGGATATATTTAAACTAATTAGCAGTGGGGCAGTGGTGGCACATGCCTTTAATCCCAGCATTCAGGAGACAGAGCCAGGCAGATCTCTGAGTTTGAGGCCAGCCTAGTCTACAGAGTGAGTTCCAGGACGGCCAGGGCTACACAGAGAAACCCTGTCTCGAAAAACAAAACAAAACACAACAATAAAAGCCCAGCTAATTAGCTTTTTTGTTTGTTTTTTGTTTTTCGAGACAGGGTTTCTCTGTATAGCTTTGGAGCCTTTCCTGGAACTCCTCACTTGGTAGTCCAGGCTGGCCTCGAACTCACAGAGATCCGCCTGCCTCTGCCTCCCGAGTGCTGGGATTAAAGGCGTGCGCCACCACCGCTCAGCCCTAATTAGCTTTTTATACATGTCTGTGGGGCGTGCTTGTGCTCCAGTGCACATGTGGAGGTCAGAGGACAACTTGGAGTAAATTCTTCCATCATGGTGGCTCCAAGGATCAAACTCAAGTCATAGAGCTTGGTGGCAAGCTCCTGTACCTGCTGAGCCCTCTTGCTAGCCCATCCAGCAAGGTGTTTGAAGAAATCAAACAAGTTGACTTTCAGATTTATATGGAATTAGAAATGATCTAGAATAACCTTGGAAAAAAGAAAAGAAGAAGTTGGAGAAGTGGGGCCCAGGGATGTGTTCGCATTGGTAGAGCATTTGCCTAATATGGGTAAAAGCCCAGGATGGAGCCCCCAAAACATAAACTGAGCATTGTGGTGTATGTTCGTAATCGCAGGATTTTGGAGGTAGAGACAGGAGGATCAGGAGTTCAAGGTTATCCTCAGCTACCAAGCAAGTTCAAGGCCAGCCTGAGCTTTTTTTAGACTGTCTCAAAAAAAAATTGCAGAATTTACACTATCTCATTGTGAGATTTATATAGTTCTGCAGTAACTGAGACTGGAGAGATGAGCTAATCAGTTCAGTTCATTGGCTGCTCCTGCAAAGGACCTAGGTCTGGGTCCCAGCACCCACACGGTGGCTCGTAACCACCTGTAACTCCAGTTCCAGGGAATCCAACTCCCCCTTCTGAACTCTGCAGGTTTCAGGCATGCACATGGTGCACATACATACATGTAAGAAAAACACATAAATAAAAAATAAATATTAAAAAAAGAAAAGCCGGGCGGTGGTGGCGCATGCCTTTAATCCCAGCACTCGGGAGGCAGAGCCAGGCGGATCTCTGTGAGTTCGAGGCCAGCCTGGGCTACCAAGTGAGTTCCAGGAAAGGCGCAAAGCTACACAGAGAAACCCTGTCTCGAAAAACCGAAAAAAAAAAAATAAAAAAAAAAATAAAAAAAGAAAATGCCTTGCAGGCTTGCCTACACTCCAGTCTTCTGAGGCATTTTCTTTCTTGTTCATTTGCACTTTTTTTGAGACAGAGTTTCACTAAGTAGCCCTGGCTGACCTCAGGTTCACAGAAGTCTGCCTGCTTTTGCCTTCCAAGTGATGGGATTAAAGGCATGTGCCACCATGCCTGGCTTGGACAAATTTTCTCTCTTCCTAGATGATCCTAGCCTGTGTTGTGTTGGCAAATACTAACCAGGACAATATATGAGTCATTTTTAAATTTCCTTTGTGTGTAGTGTTTGTACATGTTTATACCAGTCTGTGTGTGTATGTGTGTGTATGTGTATGTGTGTATGTGTGTGTGTGTGTGTATGTGTGTATGTGTGTGTGTGTGTGTGTGTGTCTGTGTGTGTAGGCCAGGAGAGACATTGGGTATTCCCCTTGATTGCACTCCACCTTATTTTTGTGAGAAAGTTATCTTCACTGAACCTGGAGTTTGATTCAGCTGGGCTGGCTGGCCAGTGAACTCCAGGGGGCCACCTGTCTCCACTTCCCTAGCATAGAGGTTGCGGAAGTGTGCTGCCACTCCCTGCTTTTATGTGGGTCCAAACTCAGGTCCTCATGCTTCCATGGCAGGCATTTACCAATGAACCTTTCTTCCCAGCTCCACGACCTACTGATTTCTAACACAGCTGCAGGGGCAGTCTAGTAGAGACAGCCCACAGGCTGACCGCCCTGGGGGCCATCCAGCAGTTGTTTGTTAAGTTAAATATACTTTTGAGAACCAGCTCTTGGGAGCCGGGCAGTGGTGGTTTTCACCTTTAATCCCAGCACTCGGGAGGCAGAGCCAGGCAGATCTCCTTGAGTTCAAGGCCAGCCTGGTCTACAGAGTGAGTACCAGGACAGCCAAGGCTACACAGAGAATCCCTGTCCTCTCAGGTCCATACTAACTGTCCACTGCAGATAAAGATATACGTAAAATGTAGGACACATGACAAATTCTGCACCAATATTGGTAGACATGAGATAAATATACCAGCAGCGCTGTTAATATACTTTTAAAAAACACAGACAAGTGAACTGTGATAAAAGTTATAGAATAAACAAAAATAAAAATAAATAAACTATTCATTACTGGGGGTGGGTTGCATGCCACAGTGCATACGAGACCAGAGGACAACTTTCTGGAGTTGATTCTCTTCTTCTACCTTTACATGGGTTCTGGGGATTAAACTCAGGTCATCGAGCTGGGGTGGCAAGTGATTTTATCTGCTAAGCCATCTTGCAGTATACATTACCTACTTTTATAGATTAAAAAGGTATAGGAAAGCACAAAAGTTTTCAATACTTTTCACTCAAGACTTCTAATTTTTCAAGATTTGTCATCTTCTTAGTTACTTTTGTGTTGCTGTGACAAAAACACCATGACCAAGCCAACTTATAAAAGAAAGCATTTAATTTGCAGGTCACAGTTCTAGAGGGTCATAAAGCCTAAGACCGTGATGATGGTGACATGGCAGTGGGCAGGCTTGGCACTGGAGCAGTAGCTGAGAGCGCGCATCTGACCTACAACCAGGAGGCAGAGAGAGAAGGCCCACTGGAATGGCCTGGGCTTTTGAAACCTCAAAGCCCACCCCCAAGTGACACACCTCCTCCAACAAGGCCACCATCACCTATTCCTGCCCAACTGGGGGCCAAGTATTCAAACATGAGCCTGTGAGGACTGTTCTCATTCAAACTACCACATTCCTTCAATTTCTGTCCCAGAGTTACTGGTGCTGTGGTAAAACACCATTACCAAAAGCATCTTGGGAAGAAAATGTTTATTTCACTTACACTTCCAGGTAACAGTCCATCACTGAGAGAAGTCAGGGCAAGAACTCAAGCAGGGCAGGAACCTGGAGGCAGGAACTGAAGCAGAGCTGTGGAGGAGTGCTGCTTACTGGCTTGCTGTTCATGACTTGCTCAGTCTGCTTTCTTATAGAACCTAGGACCACCAGCCCAGGGGTGGCACCACCCACAGCGATCTGGGCCCTCCCACATCAATTATTAATTAAGAAAATACCCTACAGGCTTGCCTGCAGACTGATTGTATGGGGGGGATTTTCTCATTTGAAGTTCCTTCCTTTCAGATGATTCTGGCTTGTGTCAAGTTGACATAAAACTATCCACTATAGTCATGTATTAGAGTAGGTCTCTGTAATGGGAAGGACAATAATAGATTGACTGTAGTCAATATCCCATGATAAAATAGGAGAGGCCCTTTGTAGACTTGAAGCCACTCAATGGTGAATAAGTAATGAGCAGACAGCCAAAGGGATCACAGATAATTCTTTATATTAGTTTGGTTATGATGGGGAAGAGGGTCAGGAAGGGAGGAGGTAGGGACAGAAGATTTTGGGCAGGGGCTGTCTCTGTGCTGTTGGGAGCAATTTGCCAGGAAAAGGGGGAAGTGGTTATTTGAACCTAGGGGGAGCTGGCTTTCCAGCTTCCTCCAGTCAGAAGTAGGCAAACCTGTAGACTAGGTCAGATGGTGGGAGGAAAAAACATCGGTCCCACCCACCACAAACCATCATTATCCAGGCCTGCTTGGGTTATGCCCTATGTGAGGTTTACTGTTGTTTTTAATCTAAGTTGTTCTATTTACCAACAAAGACTCAGAAATCAGATATTGAGGTGAAAACCTGCTAGATCAGAGAAGCTGAGAAGCAACCAGCTGACCTTTCTTTTTTGGCCAGAAACCCAGCAAGAGAGCATCTCTCCACACCATCCCAAACCAAAAAGGACCGAGAATCTCTAAATCTGCCCCCCCCCAACTCCTTCCTGTGCATCTCTCTGTCCATCTTACCGGGTCTTCAGTACTCTCTATAGCTAATTCCTGTCAACCAGTCGCTGGCTCTGCTCCCTGATCCAAGGTTGCTTTTGTTAACCCAGTCTCTGGGTTTCACAGTGTGATCACATACCCCTCAACAGTTGACCCTTGCTGGGGCTCTGTCACGGGGCTTGTCTGCCATCACAAAGGCTAGTCAGGAGGACACATGGCTCCACAAAAGCCCAGATCTACAGTTTACAAACCTTGGTACCAGAAACAAACCCAAGGACCCAATATGGAACCAGGAAGCAATGCCTGCCTGACATTGAATTAATATCTAGCCTAACAGCAAAAGAAACAATCCAGAACTAAGTGGAGAGGCGTAGGCAAAGTTTTCCTGTCTCACAGCCTCTCTCAAATCTCACTCAGAGGCTTAATATTAATTACAAATGCTTGGCCAATAGCTCAGGCTTATTACTGACTAGCTCTTACATTTTAAGTTAACCCATATTCCTTATTAATGCTCTGCCACATGGTGGTACCTTTACTAGCATGGCATGTTCATCTCCTGCTGCCTTTGTATCTGGCTGGTGACTCCTGACTCTGCCCTTCTCCTTACCATTCTCAATTTTGCTTTCCCACCTAACTTTATTCAGCTCAGCTATTGGCCAGTCAGCTTTTCTATTAAACCAATCACAGTGACAAATCTTCACAGTGAATGCAAGGATTATTTCACAGCAGAGGGACACACTCGCTACCAAGCTTGACAATCCGAGTTTAATCCCTGAGCTATACATGACAG
>NW_026735927.1:85000-92711 GCF_949786415.1 Peromyscus eremicus
TCCCCAGACAAGATCTTAGACCTAGCTGTAGACACTCTTGAAGGTCTCAAGGGACTGGGGGAAGCTCAGTTTGCCCCTCACTTCCTGAATCTTATGCCGTATCGCCTAGCCACACCAAAGTCTCCCCATCCCTTCTACATCCTTTGATCAAATGCTCCTCTGTAACCAGAAACCTTTCCCCCAAGTCCCTCAGGATATGCCTATTGCTTCCCCAAGGCCTCCCAGACCCAGCAGACTCGAATCTCAGGGGCAGCCAGGCCTCCTCCCACCCACCCCTCTCTGGGTCAGAAGTTAAGCTCACCCCCGACCACGAGGAAGAGCATCAGCATAACCGGGTAGAAGAACCCCAGGACGAAGCAGAAGATGTATTCATGCACAACTGCAGACACCAGGAACACTCCCAGCATGGCCGCCCCGCGGGCCCGCCTGCCCAAGAGCTGGTGGGCAGGAAAGAGAATGAGCATGTCCCCCACAGCACCTTCACGGAGAGTCCCTCCCTCTTCAAGAAGCCAGGAAGGAGTGGGATTCAAGGGAAAGAATGTGGGATTTGGGGTCAGAAGGGGTCACACCAGTCTTGTTTAAGAGC
Organism: Peromyscus eremicus; assembly: GCF_949786415.1. Taxonomy (NCBI): domain Eukaryota; kingdom Metazoa; phylum Chordata; class Mammalia; order Rodentia; family Cricetidae; genus Peromyscus; species Peromyscus eremicus. The sequence continues at coordinate 85,587 of NW_026735927.1, forward strand.
ATTGGACCTTAGCTGTGATTCTATTTTGTTTTGTTTTGTTTTGTATTTTGACAGTATTGGAGACAAGGGCCTTATGCATGCTAGGAAAGTGTTCTACTATTAAGATATGTCCCCAGCCTTATTATTATTATTATTACTATTTATTATTATTATTATTATTTTTTTTTATTATTTTTTTTTTTTGCGACAGGGTCTCTCTTTGTAGTCCTGGCTGTCCTGGAGCTCATAGGTATCCACCTGCCTCTGTCTCCCGAGTGCTGGGATTAAGGCATGTGCCATCATACTTGTCCACCAACCTTATTTTGTGTGTGTGCATGTTTATGTTTTGTGTACGAGTGCACACGGGCGTGAGTGTGCAGGCCAGAGGACAATGTTGTTACTTAGGTGCCTTTTGTTGTTTTTTTGAGACAGGGTCTCATGCATCTGAAACTCACTAAGGAGGCCAGCAAGCCCCAGATGTCTATCTATCTGTCCTTTGATCTGAACAACGTTAGTGGGGCAGAGTAAAAGGAGGAGAGGGCACCCGAGGAAGCCCCCTTGCTGGGACCGTGAGAACTGAGGGGTGTGCAGGGCTCGTACCCACAGCCCGTCTTGATACACGTAGCTGTACAGCCAGTCATGGACCACCACGTTCCAGGTGCGGTAGTAGTTGGAGAAGGAAGTAGAGTTCCACCAGTCCTGGGGAGGATGTGGATTGGGGAGGGATGGAGGTGAGATCTCAGGCCCCAGCTACCGCTGCTCCTCCGCACACCCACCCCTACCTGTATCCTCTTAGAAGGGCTGGCTCTGGGTGGAGCAGAGACAGCAACACTCTCCCAGGCTTGGGTCCCACCCCCTTGTCTACCCACTCAAGAGGAAAGATCTTGGCGCACCATCCACACAAAAGCAGTCAGTCTTGCTGCTTAGAGGTGTGGGAGTGGCATCATCCCCACACCCCGAGGCCTCATTACAGGAGACCCAAAGCACTGGGAGGCGACACCCACCACCCCTACCCTCTTCCCTGGGCCCTTGGTCAATCTCCACGACTACTGCTCTCAGTGGGCCCCGGTCCAGGCCGCACCCGGTAGAACATCCTGTCTCCAAATCGCAGCATCTCGGCGAAGGCGTTGAGCCAGCAATGCAGGAAGGCGAAGAAGATGAGGAGCAGCATGAAGATGCCTGGCGGGCAGGACAAGAGGTGCAGCCCCGCAGCCCCGGGCTCTCTAGAGCCTTTGCCCAGCCATCAGGGCCCCAACACTTAGCAAGCATGCGTTCACTCATCATTCATACATTCCTTAATTTCCACATAGTGCTTGGTATCTACTCTATGCCTGAAAATCAGAAACACAGACTCACAACGTCCCTGACCTTTAGAAATTCATAATATTGAGACACACACACAGAGGCTGGGACCCACGCACGCATCAAGGTCAGGTGTAACGGGAACTAAATGATCGTGACAACCAGGGATGTTCCAGAGGATACAATGCAGAACAAGGAGTGAGTTGAAAAGAGTTCGGCTGTGAGGCGGCGCACGTCTAGTCCCAACTACTGGAGATGCTGAGACAGGAGATCACATGAGCCAAGGGACTACGGGTAGCCTGAGCAACATAGCAAGGCCCTATCTCAAAAAAATAAAAATAAGTATATGCAATAAAATAAAAATTAGATTCCAGCACTCGGGAGGCAGAGGCAGGTGGCTCCCTGTGAGTTCGAGGCCAGCCTGGTCTACAGAGTGAGATCCAGGACAGGCTCCAAAGCTACAGAGAAACCCTGTCTCGAAAAACCAAATTAATTAATTAATTAATTAATTAGTTAATTAATTAAAAATTAGAAAAGGAAAAGGGGGAGAGAGAAGCTTCCCAGAGAGGGGAGTGTCTTAGCCATGGGCCTCCAGGAAGGAACCCGATTCCATGGCTGCAGAGTAGAGAAAGGCATTCCAAGCAAAGCCTGGTACAGCAAGCCTGCAATCCTAGCTACTTGAGATAATGAGGCAGGAGGACTGAGTTTAAGGCCAGCCTGGGTAGAGGTTGTCTCAAAAACAAGCAAACATAAACATTTTTTAAAAAAAAGAAAGGAAAAGTGAAAATCAAAAGGCTGCAGAGCTGGCTCAGCGGTTAAGAGCACTGGCTGCTTCTCCAGAGGACCCAGGTTCAATTCCAAGCCTCTACACAACAGCTTACAACTGTCTTTATCTCTAGTCTCAGAGGATCTGATGTCCTTTTCTGGCCTCTGTATGCACCAGGCATGCATGTGGTGCACAAACATTCAGGCAGACACAATATCCATACACATTAAAAAAACAAAAACAAAAACAAAAACAAAAACGGGGGCTGGAGAGATGGCTCAGTGGTTAAGAGCACTGGCTGTTCTTCCAGAGGTCCTGAGTTCAATTCCCAGCAACCACATAGTGGCTCACAACCATCTGTAATGAGATCTGGTGCCCTCATCTGGCCTGCAAGGACTCACGCAGACAGAACACTGTATGTACAATAAATAAACCTTAAAAACAACAACAACAACAAAACAAAACAAAACAAAACAAAAAAAAACCAAACAAAAACAAAACTGAGTTCAAGTCCCGCCTGAGCAATGAACACGGGCAGGAGGGGGCAGGTATGTAAGGGATTCACAGACAGACAGAGTGAAGCCTGCCCTGACAAGCGTTCCCCAGGAAAGTGCACAGCCTTTCCCCACCATGACGAAGGTCTTACCTGGGCCTGTGGCATGCAGGACTGAGCGCAGCAGGGCACGGGTGCTGAAGGGTTCCCGGCTCATGTTGGCAAAGACGGGGACACAGAGGCGGCCCAGGATGAAGCAGGCGTAGAGCACACAGGCCAGGGCCTGCAGACAGGATGGCATGCGGCTTTGGCAAGGGGTACTGCCTCCTTCCCGGCCTCCCTACTTCTAAGCCACCATGAGTCCAAGCTGGCCTTCTACCCCATCTTCTGACCTGGGCAAAGTTCTTGGCCACATAGTTCCACCTGATGCTGGGTGTCCTGCAGCACAGTAGGAGAACATGAGGATCATCCTTTTACGTCATTCACGGTTTAGGCCTTCAGTCCTCTCTCCGAGGCTAACTCCATTGCACAGGCCTGAATGAATTCCCTAGGGCTGTGGGGGGTCTAGAACACTTCGGATTTCCCAGAGCAAACACAGTAAGTGGTCATTTAGTTTGAGTGTCACTGAAGGTTCCCAACCACACTCTGTTTCTGGGGTGTGGAGGACAGAACTGGGTTGATGGCTCAGGACAGTGGATCATGGGCATGTGCGGGGCAACGGAAGAGGTAGCCTGTTTTCCCTTCGCTTCCTTCTGAACAAGTGGCCAGTGCCTGTGGGAGAAGGGCCCCATCCTCACTAAGCCTAGGTATTTGGGGAGGGGCAGCAAGGTCTTACCTGGGGTATGTCTCTCTGTAGATGAGGGTAGGGCAGAAGAGGAAGTAGAGGTAGCTGGAGAAACTAGGTGCACTGATACTCTTACCTGGACAGGAATGAAAAGACTGTTAACACGGGGAGGGTGGAGAGGACTGTGTTAGCATGGGGAGGTGGAGAGGACTGTGCTAACATGGGGAGGGTGGAGAGGACTGTGTTAGCATGGGGAAGTGGAGAGGACTGTGTTAGCATGGGGAGGGTGGAGAGGACTGTGTTAACATGGGGAGGGTGGAGAGGACTGTGTTAGCATGGGGAAGTGGAGAGGACTGTGTTAGCATGGGGAGGGTGGAGAGGACTGTGTTAGCATGGGGAGGGTGGAGAGGACTGCGCTAACATGGGGAGGGTGGAGAGGACTGTGTTAACATGGGGAAGTGGAGAGGACTGTGTTAGCATGGGGAGGGTGGAGAGGACTGTGTTAGCATGGGGAGGGTGGAGAGGACTGTGTTAACATGGGGAGGGTGGAGAGGACTGTGTTAACATGGGGAGGGTGGAGAGGACTGTGTTAGCATGGGGAGGGTGGAGAGGACTGTGTTAACATGGGGAGGGTGGAGAGGACTGTGTTAGCATGGGGAGGTGGAGAGGACTGTGTTAGCATGGGGAGGTGGAGAGGACTGTGTTAGCATGGGGAGGGTGGAGAGGACTGTGCTAACATGGGGAGGGTGGAGAGGACTGTGTTAGCACGGGGAGGGTGGAGAGGACTGTGCTAACATGGGGAGGGTGGAGAGGACTGTGTTAGCATGGGGAAGTGGAGAGGACTGTGTTAGCATGGGGAGGTGGAGAGGACTGCTGTGTTAGCATGGGGGGGTGGAGAGGACTGTGTTAACATGGGGAGGGTGGAGAGGACTGTTAACATGGGGAGGTGGAGAGGACTGCTGTGTTAGCATGGGGGGGGTGGAGAGGACTGTGTTAACATGGGGAGGGTGGAGAGGACTGTGTTAACATGGGGAGGGTGGAGAGGACTGTGTTAGCATGGGGAGGTGGAGAGGACTGCTGTGTTAGCATGGGGAGGTGGAGAGGACTGCTGTGTTAGCATGGGGAGGTGGAGAGGGCTGCTGTGTTAGCATGGGGAGGTGGAGAGGACTGTGTTAACATGCGGGGTGGAGAGGACTGTGTTAACATGGGGAGGGTGGAGAGGACTGTGTTAGCACGGGGAGGTGGAGAGGACTGTGTTAGCACAGGGAGGTGGACTGGGGAGGGATCCAGGCTGTGCATTTGAAGGGACTGAACTCGCTCACACTGCAGACCTGCTTTCCAGACCTGCTGTGGCCAGAGCTCCCTTAGGCTGCCACGGCCCCTTCTCTTTCCCTTCTAGCCTGATTTCCTCTGTGAAGGTTTTCTCACATCCCTGCCTTTCCAGATTGGGCCTGGGAACTGGAAAGCACCAGAAAGTCTGGATAACTGGGTGGTTCTCTCAGAAGAGGCCTGAGCACGCTTGTGAATAAAGCCACTTAGTCCAGCTCAGGGTCAGATCTGTGTCTGCTGGGCAACCCGCTTGCGAAGGCAGAGCTTTGCATCTTCTGGCTTCATGCAAGCAGCCAAGAGGATCCAGGAGTTCATAATGGGTCAGCGGGACACCTCACCTCTGGCACAAAGGATCCCAGGTACAGTCTCTCTCAAGAAGGAGTAGCTTTTCATCAGGAACCGGACCTGTAGTGGAAGAGATCAAATTGCTGTGTGGCTCTGAGAAAATCGCTTTACCTCTCTTTACTCAGAGTTATCACAGAGAGGCAAGCCAATTCAAGACATGCCTGGCAGGAGCCCATATTTATTTATTTATTTGTTTGTTTCTTTCTTTCTTCCTTCCTTCCTTCTTCCTCCTCCTCCTCCTCTTCTTCCTTCTCCCCCCTCCCTCTCTCTTTCCTTTTTTAGTTTTTATTGAGATAGGGTTTCTCTGTGTAGCCCTGGCTGTCCTGGAACTCACTCTTGTAGACAAGGCTGGCTCGAACTCACAGAGATCTGCCTGCCTCTGCCTCCTGAGTGCTGGGATTAAAGACATGTGCCACCACAGCACGGCTAACATTTTCTATTTTTTGTCATGTGACTTTATAGCTTTACACAGACATCTTTACCCTAGGACGAAGGGTAAAGAGAGACAGGGCAATTCTTCATCCCACAACTCTCTGCAGGGCCAGTGTTACCTAGCAACCCAGTCTGTGTACTTTTCTCAGAATCGCAGGTTCACCAAACCCAAGGCTGTATCGACCTGGTCTCGGAGCCCCCGGGTCCTCACCTGCTCAAAGACCAGCACGCATCTTGAGGCGGGCGGAAGCTGATGCTTCACTGCTATGTGGACTGGGAGGACGCAGAGCATCGCTGCATGGCCAGCCAGCAGAACACAGCCCAGGCCAGCCTCCAGCATCCAGGTGCCCCCAGCTCTCGGCCTGGCCCAGAGCCATAGGGTCTGGTAGGGCACTAGCAGAGTGGACAGGAACATGGGAACCCACGGTCATCAGCGCCAAGGGCAGCTGTCCGAAGCTGAAGATGAGTAGGTCAAACTCCAGCATCAGCCTAGGGGAGAGGAAAAAAGACAGTAGCTGGACCACTCTGAGGGGTTTGTGGTGTGGATATTATTTTAACTGGGCAAAGATATGTTACGTTTATTTCTGCTGCATTTGTTCAATGATGTAAGGATGTGTTACATTTGTTTCTGCTGTATTTGTTTTAATTATGAAAAGATGTGTTGCATCTGTTTCTCCTTGACTGCCTAAGGCAACTGATTGGTCCTAAGAAAGAGCTGAATGGCCAATAGCTGGGCAGAAGAAAGGATAGGTGGGGGTGGGCAGAAGGAATAAATAGGAGAAATCTAGGCGAGAGAGAGAAAGAAAGAGAAGAGAGAGGGAGAGAGGGAGGAAGGAGAGAATGGGGCAAGAAGCCAGGCAGACGCCAGCCAGCAGACACAGGAAGCAGTGAAAGTAAGATACACAGAAGTAAGAAAGGTAATAAGCCCAAGACAACAGGGTAGATAAACGGGTTAATTTAAGTTAAAAGAGCTAGACAGAAATGTGCCTAAGCTAGGCTGAGCACTCAAAACTAATAATAAGGTTCTGTGTCGTGATTTGGGAGCTGGCTGGTGGCCCAAAGGAAAAGCCCAGTACAGACTTGCTTTTGCTTTTTTTTTCTAGAGAGGTCTCATGTATCCCAGGCTGGCCACGAGCTCACTTGTGTAGCTAAGGATGACCTCAAATGTCTAATCTTCTTGCTGCATAAGTCACCATATTCAGTTCATGCAGGGGCTGGGCCAGACCTTTGATAGGCTGTGTTGTGAAAAGTGTTCAAGTTCTCCCCAGTGTTGTGTGGGACTTCCAGAGCAGGCCCTCGCCTCAGACACAGTCATGGGACAGGCTTGATCCGAATGACCTTTGGAGCCCTAGTTCAATGTCAGGGTGTGAAGAGTTGAGATGAGCTCTGATTTTACTATTATGAATTTCGTTCCGCAGTGTGTCTATACTTGTAGCCCCAGGCTAATAGAATGCACCATGCTCAGTGATTTGCCTGGGTGGAGTGTATTGGCACTTGCTTGAATTCTCAGCTACCTCAGAGGCTGAAGCAGAAGGATGGAAAGTCTTAGACTAGCTAGAACATAGGAAGGCCTCGACTCAAAACAAAAACAAGAACAACAAAAAAACAGCTTTTTATGAGAATGTATTGTTTGGGACTGGAGAGAGGGCTCAGTGGTTAAGAGCACCGACTGCTCTTCCAGACTCAATTCCCAGA
>NW_026735928.1:0-92703 GCF_949786415.1 Peromyscus eremicus
ATTAGCTGTCTGGGAGATGTTTGTAATTCCTTTCTTCTACTTCTTGAGAGGTAGGAAAGTTTTCATCCTCTTTTCCTATAACCAGTGTTTTATTATTTTAATTATGTGCATGTGTCTGTGTGTGTGAGGACAGGTGCCCCTACAGACCAGACCCCTGGAGATGGATTGTAGGTGATGGATTGTGAGCCCACCTGATATGAGTGCTGGAGTTGAACCTGGGTCCTCGGGAAGAGCAGTATGTGCTCTTAACCAGTGAGCCGCCTCTCCAGCCCCTATGACGACCAATTGTTAACACTGTTTTCGACAGAGACAGTGAAGAGGTCATTTCCTCTCTCCCCCAGTGCTCTTCACCTCCTTCCACGAAAACTATTGACCATGGTGGAAAGTCAGCTGGCACTGGTAACCAGTTTCCATTGTGAGGTCACAAGAGAGTGACATTTTGGGCCGGGTGGTGGTGGTACACACCTTTAATCCCAGCACTTGAGAGGCAGAGGCAGGGGAATCTCTATGAATTCGAGGCCAGCCTGGTCTACAAAGTGAGATCCAGGACAGGCTCCAAAAGCCACACAGAGAAACCCTGTCTCAAAAAAAAAACAAAAACCAACAACAACAAAAGAGAGGGAAATTTTGAAGTGTCTGTCAATCTTCTTCCAACTTAGTCTTTTGGGCTTTTCTGTGATACTTTTACCTTTCTGTCCTATTTGGATTTCCATATGACTAGTCAGTCATACTAAAAATGCAGGAAGCATTATCATGAACTTGAAGTGTGCATCTGGTACTGTATGATTGAGTAATAAAATACACTTCATGTGTTGACACGTCAATGGGCCTGCATGGTTTTGCCACTAAGGAACTTGCTTCTCCAGGCCGTTTTGCTGCCTCGGTAGCAAGTTCGTGTGTCAATTCTCTCCAGATCCAGACTTTTATCCATTAGGGAGTGCAGTGTCATATGAGCAGGGATGCAATCTGAAACCCCGGGATACACTCAACTTACCACTTTCCAAATAGACTGCAATTGGTGCTGGTGGGACTGCTCTAGCTTTGTGCCTACCAACATACGCATTCCCATAAATCCCAGTTTGTACAGTTCCTGTCAGAAAAGGAAACCAAAATATATAGGGCATTGTTAATTGCAGGCTGTAGTCCTGACAGAAGCAAATTTCCGTTTTGACGAGCTTTGTCATTTGTGATCTTCTGCATCTAATGACGGGATGATTTTCCACGGGCTGGCTTCCAACTCTGCGTGTTTCCAGTTTTGTTTCTCTTCACTTCCAATGCTGTCTCAGGGGCTGGCCGTCAGAGGACTTGCTGCCAGACTACATTTTCCACAGTCGGCACAAGCAGATCTCCCACGCCACACACCTTATACTGGAGCATTGACATTCCTCTGATTGATAGGTGGGACCTCATCTTTTTTCCTCTTAACTGAGAGGATCTACTCAATAGCGGGTGACACCACGTGACCTCCAAGGTAGGTCATATAAGGCACTACAGCTTCCACTCTATCCTTGAGAATGTTTGTCCTAGGAATCCTCCCAGTAGGCTGCGAAGAAGCCCGGGCCACATGAAGAGGCCACAGCCAGCCAACTGAGGTCTCCTAGCCAATAGCTCCATTGACCACCAGATGTGTGTGTGTGTGTGTGTGTGTGTGTGTGTGTGTGTGTGTGTATGTGAGAGAGAGAGAGAGAGAGAGAGAGAGAGAGAGAGAGAGAGAGAGAGAGAGAAGCCCCCAGATGATTCCACCCTTCCTTAGCCATGATCAGTTTATGGGGTGCTGGAGACCAAACCCAAGGCTTCTTTTGTCTTTTTTTTTTTTTTTCCGAGACAGTGTTTCTCTGTGTAGCTTTGCGCCTTTCCTGGAACTCACTTGGTAGCCCAGGCTGGCCTCGAACTCACAGAGATCCGCCTGGCTCTGCCTCCCGAGTGCTGGGATTAAAGGCGTGTGCCACCACCTCTGCTTGTATACTAGGCATGTGCTCTAGCAGTTGAGCTCTGCCCCTCAAGGCTGCTTCTGACTGCAATGGTAACGGCATCAGCAGTGCCGGAAGGGGCTGCACACCCCCAGGCAAAACTTCATTGCATCCTCACTTCGGTTTCCCGAGTCAGACCCTGACTAGCTACTCCTACCCTATTTATCCTATGAAAGATGTGATGAGGAGTTCAAACTGTAAACCAATGGCAGTGTGTGTAAAACATTAAGTACCCCGCTATTCCTAAACTGTGAATGGAAGATGCCATCCTTACTGGAAGGCCTGTTCGAGTTTTATTTCTGTCACTTGCGACAAATACCCTGGCAAAAAGAAATCCAGGGAAGAAAGGGTTCATTTGACTTCCAGTTGCAGGTTACAATTCCTTGAAACATCACCGGGGGTTGGGAGTGGGGGCAGGGTGGGGTGGAGCATGCATGGATCCTTGCCTGCTCTTTCTAGCTTCCTGTCTCTTATACTATCCATGAAGCCCTGCCTAGAGAACGCTGCTCCTCATAATGGACTGGGTCTTCTTATAGCAATTAGGAACAAGACAGTTCCCCATGGACTTGCCTATAGGCCAGCCTGATCTACATAATTCCTTGGTATGACCCTTTTCAGGTGATTCCAGGCTGCCTCGCATCAAGTTGACACTAGTTGACAGCACAGGTCCTGAAGTTTAAGCTCCATTAGGTCCATAGTGAATCCACTTCCATAGCCAAGATTTATAGACTGCTTGTAATTTCTTGGGGCCTGGGATAAGCTCTTTACATGAATATTCACATGTGAGCTTAAATATGACCATCTAGGTGAGTATGACTCTTACCCCTATTTTATAGATAAGAAAACAGAAACTCAACATCCAAACACATTCATCATGTATTTGAACATCCAATTTCAAGACTAATAACTTTAGGTATTATCTTATTGGTACAAAGGATTTGCAAATCTGTTGTGGGTGTTAACATTTCAAAACAACCTTTTGGCTACAGTCTGTCCTTATACCCATTTTACAGAGATGCAGACTGAGGGAGACAGTAAACTGAGACTTGGGTGGTACCAGGAGGTGTAAAATACATTCCTTAGCCTCAGGAGTATGGTTTTCTCCAGAGAACCAAGAAATGCTTTCTAGATGGAGAAAGTAACCTGGAATCCTGAGGTGGTGGACACCGTGAGAGGGAGAAGCTGGAGGCACTGTGGGCAGCAGGTGATTGGGCCTTGAGGCAGAGTCTAAGAAGTGGCTGGCTCCCCATTCATTTGAAATTGAGTTCAACCTCAATATTTTATCTGACTGTGGCCTCTTTGGGTAGGTTCATGAATAATTAAGCAACATTTACTGAGTACCTTTAGTGTATACTGCCCTGAGCTAGTTACTGATCTTGCCTTTGAAGAGATTTGAGTCCTGCTGAGAAGAAAAGCCGGTAACAATAATAACATTCACAAGCACTCCATTTCTTAGAGAACTGGTCACTCTCTGCCACACCCTTTCCCCTATGTGAGAATTAGCTGTAATTGGCAACTTGGAATGATCTAGAATCACCTGCGAAGGGAATTAGCTGGCTTACCTGCAGGGGATTGTCTTGAGTATATTAATTGAGCTGAAAGACCTGCCCACTGTGGGTGGCACTATTCCCTGGGCAGAGTATCCTGAACTGTATGAGTAGAGAAAGTGCCAGCACTCAGGACGCAGAGACAGGCAGATCTCTGTGAGTTCGAGGCTAGCCTGGTCTACAGAGTGACAGTGTGAGTTCCAGGACAGCCAGGGCTACACAGAGAAACCCTGTCTTGAAAAAAAAATGGAGAAAGCAGTCTGAGCACAACCATGGATGCGCTAATAATTCATTCCTCTCTTCTCTTGTCTATAGATGTCATGTAACCAGTTCTGTCAAGCTCCTGCCGTCGTGCTTTCCCTGCTCTGACAGCCTGTAACCTGGAATTGTGAGCAAAAGTAAACCCTTTCTCTCCTAAGTGATTTATTTACTTGTGTGTGTGTGTGTGTGTGTGTGTGTGTGTGTGTGTGTGTGTGTGTATACACCAAGGTGTGGGGTTGCTCACAGAGGCCACAAAAGGTGTTGGATCCCCTGGATCTGGAGTTATAGACCCTTGTGAGCTGCCTCATGTGAGTGCTGGGAACCGAATTGGGGTCCTGTGTAACAGCAGCAGGTGCTCTTAATGACTGAGCCATCTTTCCAGCCCCTCACGAGTGGCTTCTGTCAGGGTATTTTATCACAACCGGAGGGGAATTAGAACACCTCTGCAAGCACAGTAGGAAGTTTGTGTCATTTCATACATGGGGGTGGGCAGTCCTCAAGATGAACCCTTACCGAGTGTTGCTTCCTGGTATCTCCTCCACCCTTGTGGATTTCTCTCCCATACTGAACAGGGCTGAGATGAGTGACCAATAGAATATTGAAGAAGGGGTTGGGGATTTAGCTTAGTGGTAGAGCGCTTGACTAGCAAACGCAAGGCCCTGGGTTCGGTCCTCAGCTCTGGAAAAAAAAAAAAAGAATATTGAAGAAGTAATGGGGAGTGATTCTGAAGTTAGCTCAGAAAAGGCACCGTGGCTTCTCTCTTGCTCTCTTTGTTGGCTCTCTTGTTAGAAGACACAAGCTGCCATATTAAGGTACTCTGGTGTTGTGAGGTAACTAATTCCACCAGAGAACACACATGGACACTCTTAAAGCTGAATAGGAAGTCTGTATGACTGACCAGTAGCTACATGGAGAACTTGCCCAAATCATGCAGCCCCAAGCCTCACATTTTTTTGTCTTTTATGCACCCTGGTTGACACACGTTGGTTAGCAAGAAGTTAATGAGAAGTGAAACTACAGAAGCCATAAAGCAAGGTTAGTAGTTTGGGGACTTTCCTGGATCCTGGAACTATGGACTAGGTCTGTGATGGATTAGGTCTTTGTTCTCATTCTGGCAGCTGTTAGAGCCTATGTGCTGGATTGTAAGGTCGGAATGGTTCCTCCAACATGGCATCAGTTGTACTAAGGGCTGGGGGCCTGTCACACTATGGAGAGGCCCACAAAACAAGGAGCTGGGATCTCTCGTCAGTGTAACAGGGATCCAGACCTTAGTCAGCCCCCAGACCTTAGCACACCTGACTCCATGATGGAAGTGCCACTCAGGCCATAAAACTCAGCACATAGCACCACCTGCCAAAACTAAAACCAAGACGTAATCCATCAAAGTTCATAGTTCTGGGGAAGTCTCTAAATGTATAACCTGGCTTTTGGCTTCTGTAGTCCCACTTCCGGCTAACTGCTCTTTTTAACTGAAGTATGTCAACCTAGGACATGGCTTTTTGTGCTTAAAAGCTCACCCTGAGAAAGGCTTGAGGCTACACTGGGATCCTGAACACCCAGTGTACTCACTGGCTGGCTAATAAAGACTTTCTATTGGCTTAAACCCATGTCTGAGCAGTCTTCTCTGGTGAATACCCCACAAGAGCCAACAGTCGTACCCAACAGGGTTGGGCCATTTGGAAGCAAATCCTCTAGCCCAAACTTTCCCATGGTGCCAATCCCAGCTTTTGTTATGTTGTTTTGGTGGTGTTTGTTTTTTGACAGGGTCTTGAGAAGCCCAGTCTGACCTTGAACTTACTACCTGATCAAGGATGACCTCAAATTCCTGTTCCTCCTGCCTCTACCAGATCGAGTTTCTGCAATGCTGGGGACTGAACACAAGACTTCCTGCATGCTGAGCAAGTACTGAGCTACAGTCTCTCTCTCTCTCTCTCTCTCTCTCTCTCTCTCTCTCTCTCTCTCTCTCTCTCTCTCTCTCGTGATGGATCAAGCTCCTTTAAAAAAAAAAAAAAAAAAAAAGAAGCCGGGCGGTGGTGGCGCACGCCTTTAATCCCAGCACTCGGGAGGCAGAGCCAGGCGGATCTCTGTGAGTTCAAGGCCAGCCTGGACTACCAAGTGAGTTCCAGGAAAAAGGCGCAAAGCTACACAGAGAAACCCTGTCTTGAAAAACCAAAAAAAAAAAAAAAAAAAAAAAAAGATTTATTTATTATGTATACAGTGTTCTGTCTGCATATACATCCGAAGGCCAGAAGAGGGCACCAGATCTCATTATGGATGGTTGTGAGCTACCATGTAGTTGCTGGGAATTGAACTCAGGATCTCTGGAAGAGCAGCCAGTGCTCTTAACCTCTGAGCCATCTCTCCAACCCCTTTCCTTCTCTTCTTTATGTATTGTTTGACGATTTCACACATTGATCATGTCCACCCTTAACTCCCCCCTCCTTCTCCTCTTCCCCCACAGACCTCCTTCAATTCAGCCCTCTCACTTTATAGACCAGACTGGCATCGAACTCAGAGATCCGCCTGCCTCTGTCTCCCCAGTGCTGGGATTAAAGGTGTGCACCACCACTGCCTGACCTAACACAACCCTCTCCTAGGGAAGATGCTTTAAAGAAGGACACTTACACAGTCAGACTGTTGAAACAAATGGACCCTAAACTCATTTTCCCTAGGAATCTCGTGCTGTGGGAAGGAAAAGGCTGGGACACTGGTGTCAGCCAAAGGGGAAGCCTGAGCCCCCTCACCCCAAGATATTTCCCATAGTTCTGACAAAATCTTACAGGAAAAACCAGAGACAAGGATGAGTCAGTGATGGGAGGGACCACGCCTTGACCAGGAGTATTTATTTCCGACTACCCCTTGACTTGTATTAAAAACCTAAACCTTAGCCGGGCAGTGGTGGTGCACATCTTTAATCCCAGCACTTATGAGGCAGAGGCAGGCGGACCTCTGTGAGTTTGAGGACAGCCTGATCTACAAAGCGAGTTCCAGGGCAGCCAGAACTACACAGAGAAACCCTGTCTGGGGAAAAAAAAAAAAAAACAACCTAAAAACCAAACCAAACCAACCAACCAAACAAACAAAAAACCCTAAACCTATGTCAGGACCCCAAAAACGGATTTGAGGTCACTGGGCCTCTTATTTGTTCCTTTCCCCAATGTGGCTACACTGAATAAGTCTCCTCTCCGCTTTTCACTGCCTCTCTTGGTGGTATGTTGAGGATGGGTGGCCGAGCCCAGCCTAGCGTGTTGGGGTTGCTAGGGTCCAGGCTTTCACCCTAAAACCTCTGAGGATGTTAACATCTGCAACTCGTTGCCTGAGGGTTGGGTTGTTTTGTCTCATAACCCTGCCCCCACACTCAGAGAATGAGGCAAGTTAAAGGCACTTGCCACCCAGCTTGGGCTGGGGCTGCCCCCCACGGGTCCAGGGTTCTCCCCTGGGGACCACTCTGGAGCTGCCCATGGCTGTAAACGATTTGACCCTATATTGGCCGCCGTCTCCCTACTGGTCTTTCCCCTCCCAAGCACAGCACAGTCAGCTCTCTACATCTGAGGGCTCCACATCCATGGATTCAATCAACCAGTGGATCTGGGAAAACAGTTGCTGTACTGAGTGTGAACAGATTCTTTCTCTTGTCACTTTCTCCTAAACAATACAGGCTAAGAACTGTTTACATGACGTTTCTAGTGTATCGTGTTTTAGAAATCATCCGGAGTCGAGCGGAAGTGAGGTGTGTGAGGCGGGTAAAGGTGCTCATTGACAAGCCTGCTGACTACGGAGTTTGATTTCCAGGACCCACATGGTGTAAGGTCAGAACTCCTGCAAGCTGTCATATTGTCATATGATCTCCATACATGTGCTATGGCATGTGTGGCTGCACACATATGCACACAATAAATAATGTAATAAAAAATAAAATGTGAACTCTCGGGGGATGTGTATTATTATGCAAATAGGTTCTATGCAAATACTATGCCATTTTATTGGAAGACTTGAGCATCTGGAATTGGGATATCTGACACTGAGTTCTTGAATTGGTCCCTGACATATTGAGACATCACTGTCTTTGCACTTAAATCCTATGGAGAAGCCACGTCTGTCCTGTGTAAACCCAAATGATAGACAAAGGTGAGAAGAATTCATTCCACTTGTATGCACATCAGATCATTTTCTTTTTGCCTCATGTCTGCCAGAAGCATTGGGTTCTGCAAGGGCAGGCAGGGAGCAGGGGTATGTTTCCCGGTTGGGGCAAAGTCAAGTTGGCTGAGGGGCAGGTTCTCTGCCCAGGGTAGGAGTAAGTTGCTGCTGGTCTAAAGTTTGCACCAAGTTTGAAACTTACTCTCTCTCTCTCTCTCTCTCTCTCTCTCTCTCTCTCTCTCTCTCTCTCTCTCTCTCTCTCTTTCTTTTTGGTTTTCTGAGACAAGGTTTCTTTATATAACAGTCCTGGCTGTCCTGGAACTCAAGTGTAGACCAGGCTGGCCTCGAACTCACAAAGATCCGCCTGCCTCTGCCTCCCAGTGCTGTGATTAAAGTCGTACATCGCCACGCAGGGTTGAAACTTTCTCTTTTAACATGGTTCAAATCAAAAGATGAGTCAGCTGCAAGGTGACCACATTGTAAACTTGCACATCAAAGAGGTTCCTTTTGTCTGTTCCCAGAACCTGGCCTGTGGCTTCCTCTGATTGATAACTCCGATTTAGTACCCGCTGGTGGGCTCTGGGTAATGCTCCCAGCAAGTGTGGCTGTGCTTCCCACCTGGTTCAGAAATTCAGAGACCCAAGATCTTAAAAATAAGGCTTAGCTTTCGAGGTGGCTCATCAGCTCAAGGCACTTCCCACCAAGACTGGTGACCCAAGTTTGATTCCTGGGACCCATGTGGTCGAAGGTCAGAATCTAACCTTCACATAAGTGCCATGGAGTGTACGTGTGTGTGTGTGTGTGTGTGTGTGTGTGTGTGTTCACCCATGCACATGCCATAGTATGTGTGTCAAGGTCAGAGGACAAGTCTATTCTCTTTCTACCATGAGGATCCTGGGGATCAAACCCAAATCAGGTTTGGCAGCTAGTTTGTGAACCCAGTGGGCCATCTTGCTGGGCCACGATGACAGCAATTCTATAATTTCCTTTCCATCAGAAAGCAACTGAGTATGAGCGATAGCATCATAAAATAACTCTGAATGAATTCTAGTTTATATAAGCAAATAATTTGAGAACTGTGTATTTCTTTGTTAATAGCAAGTTTTGTGAGCCGGAGCTCAGCTAAATGGGGACTTGTTGGTTGTGAATCCCTGCTCCACACCATTGGAAAGAAATCTGCTTTTCTTGCATCAAGAGCAGTAAATTCCCTGGAAATGAATTTTGTTTATATGCATAACTGCCTTTTCAGCAGATGATCAACAAATTGATCGGCAAATATTGATTGTTTACATGGTGCGGGGTATCATGGGGATTTATTGTAAATATCAACATGGGTCTCACCTCCAAAGAACTTATTCTAATTGAGGATAAGATCATAGCCATGAAGGAAAGGCAAGCCATGAGGAAAGGCCACATAACAATACTTGATGAGTGCTGTGCACTGGGAGAAATCAAGGAGGACTTTGAAGGAAGGGTGACTGTGACTGAGTGTTGAGGGATATGTAGCAGCTGTACAGAAGGAAAAAGGTGTCTAACAAGCAAGCAAAGCGCCAGCGCCAAGAAGCAAGTCCCTAGGTCTGTTTGGGGCGTGGCGTCCCCATCTGCAATGGAGCACATACATAGGACAGGTGTTACCAAGATGACTCCTGAGTCATCTCCATGTAAAGAACCATCTAGTTCTTGGTAGACAGGTGCCCCATGCCCCATTTATATACCCTGTGCTCAAAACAGCAAGCAGGAACCAGCCAGACTTGAGGCTTCCCCTGTCATGCCAGCCACCTCTGCCAGGAACGCCTGGCCTCCAATGCCCTCCCCAGGACTTTTAAGTTAAGCACCCACAATTCTCTGCAGAACAGGGGTATACAGGAGGGTCCTGCTAGGGTGTTCTGACCTGTAGTCACGCACTACCCCTCACCTACACACAAGCAGGAATACCTGTTTTAGCAACTAGAAACACGAGATGCTTGGTGACATTTGAATTTTAGAAAAGCAACTTTAACATTTTTTTCCTGCTGTTTTGAGACAGGGTCTTACTCTGTAGCCTGAAACTCACTAGGTAGACCCTGATAGCCTTGAATCTTGATGATGTTTCTGCTTCAGCGTCCTGAATGATGGGATTAGAGGTGTGTACCACCACACCTGGCCAACAAGTACTTTCGTTAGTATAACTATGTTGTATGAAACCATTGGAACATACTTAGGCTCAAAATTGTTGGTCTGAGATCCAGAGGTGCATGGGTCTTCCTTGTGCCTGGCACTCCTGTGGGGGCTGCAGCTCGGTTGGTAGAGTGCTTGCTTAGCAGGCAGGAAGCCCTGGATTAATTCCTAGCCAGCTCTCCCAGCACTCAGGAGGCAGAGGCAGGAAGAGCAAAACCTCAAGGTCATTTCCCCTTCTAGTACACAGCCAGTTTGAGGCGCTCCTGGGACATATGAGGTCCTATTTCAAGGCCCCCCAACAAATACTTTGTGCTTTGGGTCACAATAGTTGGGTTTGGTTTGGAGTGTGTGTCCCAAGGCTACTCCGCCCCTCAAATGCCCTTTGTTGGGCTTTCCAGGACTGAGAGCCCCACAAGCCATGAGGATGAATGAAGTTTTCTGGTTTGAGGAGAGTACTTCATGGAGGAGCCTGTCTTGTGAAGTCACAGGATGGAGAGCTGAGAGAGAAACAGAAAAAGATGCCTGAAGACACTGCTTGCATTAGCAACACCCTTCGAATGGTGTAGTTATAGGAACCAGTGGCATCCCGTTTGTGTCCAAGCAGTTTGACTCTTGATGCTTGGCACATCTGGGAGACATCATTCTGACCAGACTGCAGGAGCCAATTCTGACTGAGCTGGAAGGGTGCGACGCTCCCGAGACTCCCCTGTCTCACCGTGGTGGGTGAGACTTCCCTAGCTTGGAGGGAAGTGCACCCAGCTGGAAGAAGGGCCCTTCGCTTTCCACTCCCTCCTAGGATCCTCTCTGCTCTTAATCCCTTTGGTAAAACCAGGGTATGGTACATGCTAGGCAAGTGATCCATTGCTGAGCCACAACCTACCACCTTCTCAAGGAGCCCTCAGCAACCCCATCTCTGTTCTCTCTCTTCCTTCCCCTTGAGGGAGAGACTGAAATACAGAGGATCTGCTGATTCATCACACTGGCTCCTAGCCTAGGCTCCAGATGTTAGAGCTGCAGGGTCATTAAGGACTAACACAATCCAATATCTCACTGTCCTTGTGTCCCAGATGAAGAGACTGAGGTTCGGAACAGCTCTATCACGGATAGCAGGAAGGTTGAAGAACAAGAGGAAAATCATTTGGAGGAGAAAGGTCCTGGAGCTGGGCTCTTCTGGACCTAATGAGCTTACACACCGGCTCTATCCATTCTCACAGTGACTTTCCGAGGCCTACAGAATTACCAAGCTCAGACTCAATGTGCTGCACAAAGGCCTTGCGGTTATTATTTAACAAGGCTAATCCGCCAGCGAAGGAAATGAGCACACATCACGAAATTAATTATAGATGCTTTTTAAAAAATGACTGTTTATATTGAAAGGAAGGCCTCGCATTTGCCGCACAATTTCAGGATAAGTCGTGTTTTGGAAAAATATTAATATTCAGAGCTGTGTTGATTAGCTTCACTCCTGTTGCTAAGCAACAAGGTCCTTTGTAGCCTCTGCCTCGCAGTTTTTTTTCTGGGGTTGGGGGTTGGGGGAAGGACTGGGGTATTAGGAAGAGGAAACCGCATTACAGCAAATCACTTGGATGATTCAGGCAGTTCAGAAGTCCCCACCACCAAAAAAACCCGTTCACTCTTCAACAGCCCATGTGATTGGTAGAGCAAAGCTTGGCTCAGAGCTCATCCATGACTGGACGTTCAGGTTTGGCAGGACTTGTATTTACTGGCCCAGGACTGAGCCAAGCATGGTCCAAGGCTGCTGCCACTGGTGTTCATTAAAGTTCAGCAAAGGCAGCCTTCCAGCACCCAGATTAGGAAGTCAGGAGGCCCTGAGGATGGGCAACAATGAGTTGAATGATCCAATGTCATGCAGTAGCTTCCGCGGCCTTTCTCTCCAATTCTTCCACTTGAATGGGGTTCATCAGTGAGGAAGCCCAAATGGAGACTGAGGAGATGTGGCTTCAATCTCCAGAATCTGCGGGGAAAGCCACATGGTGGCAAACATCTGTAATCCCAGCACTCTCACATCAAGAGGGGAGGCAGAGACCCCCGGCAAGCTGAGCTGGAGTGTGCAGTGCACCAGTACGTGCAACGGGAGAGACCTTACCTCACACAAAGTGAGAGGACAGAACCCACACCCAAAAGTCCTCTGAGCACACATGTGCTCTATCGTGCGTGTGTCTCACATAGACACACGAAAGAACTATTTTTTTCAAAACCAAAAAGGATAAAAAGTTTAGAAGAATGGGCCCACTGACTATGGTGCCTGCCCTTCCTGAGGCAGGAGGAGCTTCACTGAGCGCTCAGCTTGGGTCCGCTGACTGACTGGGGTGCCTGCCCTTCCTGAGGCAGGAGGAGCTTCACTGAGTGCTCAGCTTGGCGCTTTGCACGAAGTTGGCTTGTGGCTTCTGTTAGGCCGGGGCCTGCTCCATGACCTGTGGTGTCATCTACCACATCTTTATCTGGGGTAGAGTTCCAATCTCGGTTGCTGCCTGAGAAGCCACCCCAACCCCAGTGCTATGAACCATACCGTTTGATTGTGCAGGGGCGTCGGAGAGGCAGGCATTCAGACAGGGTTCAGCTGGGCAGTTGTTTTGTTCCTTGAGACATTGGCTGAAACCACTAAATGGCAGATCAGCAGGGGCCTGGCATGTGGGGAGGTCCAAGATGGCTTCACTCACGTGTCTGCTGCCCTTCCTGGAGTGTCTGCTTCGGTGTTCCCAGCACTACAGTTTCAGCATTATCAGACCAGCTTTCTCATAGCAACTTTCCTGGCCTTTGTCAGCTAGCCGGTTTCAGCACTCAGTCTCACACAAGCCATACTCTATGGGCCAACACGGCCGTGGGCGGACCCACTCAGATTTGAAAGGAAGGGAGACAGGTTCCAATTCGTTCTTTTTCTGTTTTGTTTGTTTGTTTGTTTGTTTTTCTCTCTCTCTCTTTCCTCCTCCTCCTCCTCCTCCTCCTCCTCCTCCTCCTCCTCCTCCTCCTCCTCTTCTTCCTCCTCCTCTTCTTCTTCTTTTTGGTATTTCGAGACAGGGTTTCTCTGTGTAGCTTTCAAGCCTGTCCTGGATCTTGCTCTGTAGACCAGGCTGGAATTGAACTCACAGAAATCCACCTCCTCTGCCTTCCAAGGGCTGGGATTAAAGGCAAATGCCACTGTTGTAGAATAATCTTTTTGGACCCTGTGAAGATGTGTTGCTCTCACTGGTTTAATAAAAAGCTAAATGGCCAGTAGCTAGGTAGGAAGGGGTTAGGTGGGACTTGTGGACAGGGAGAGAGCACTGGGATGTAGAAGGGTGGAGTCATCAGATATGGGGAGAAGCAAGATGAGGTACTGAGCCACGTGGTAAAATGTAGATAAGAAATATGGGTTAATTTAAATTGTAAGAGCTAGTTAGTAACAAGCCGAAGCTATCAGCCAAGCATTTATAATTAATAATAAGTCTCTGTGTGGTTGTTTGGGAGCTGGTTGGCGGGACAGAAAAGTTCACCTACATGCCACCACCACTTGCCTGTTTTGTTTCTTAGGAGACAGGGTCTTGCTATGTTGCTTAGGCTGGCCCTCAATGCCTAGGCTCAAATAGTCTTTCTGTCTCAGGCCCTGGAGTAGCTATGCCAATAGGCATACACTGCTGTATTTGCTTAGGCATCATTTCTTTTATTCATTCATTCATTTGTTTATTTATTTATTTATGGTGGGTCTTTTTTCATAGAGAAAATAAGAGGTGAAAGTGTTTCCTCACTTTTCCTGAATCAGGGCCCACAGTTGGCTGCCCTGGCAGAAGGGCAGGTATGGCCCCAAGAGCTATATTGGGCCAGGCCTGGTGCCCTGGGATCCTCTGCTGTACAATCCACAATCTCCCTCAAAGCCTCATGGCTTCAAACAAGAGTGCTCATTCCTTCCAATTCCACGGGTTGACTGGGCAGTCCTGTTCCACACAGTATTGGCTGGGCCTACGCACACAGCGCAACCACCAGTGCTGGGAGATGGCTGTCACCAGAGCAGCCAACATGGTCACTTCCCTCAAATGTCTGGCACCCTTGGCACCTGGACTGCAACAGTCAAGGGCTTTGTGGGCTTCTCTGCCTCTCCCGTTGTGTCTCCTGTCCCCAAGGCCTTTCTCCCTCCACACGGCCTCACTTGCCAGCACAGTAGCAAGATCTCTTTATACAACAGCCAGCCGCCAAGAGAACAGAAGCGTGAGCTGCCAGGCCTCCAAGGCCAAGGCCTGGACTTGGCCTGGAGTCACATTCATCACTCTCTGGTCACCAGAGAAAGACAGGAGGCTGGTCCAAATTCAAGGGCCTGGGAAATAAATTTGTACCTAAGTTTCAAAATAACAAGACTCAGAAGTCACATTTAGTGGTCGGCAATTAACACAGAGACCCACAACTGGTGCCCTAAATGGGACATTTCTATCACATCCCCTCCCTCGAGTGAGAGAGACTGTAAGAGCCAGAGGAAGCAGTGTCTTTTTTGTTATGAGCTCACAGTGACCGTGACAGCATGAGCAGAGCCTGCACAAGTTCAAGACAGACAAGACCCCAGCATGGAGGAGAGGACGTAGACATGAAGTCCCACCCCTAGCTGAGGAGCTATTGGCAATTGCCAGCTGCTGGGAGAGGGACAGTCAGTTTTCCCTAACGGTGTAACCTTGGTGTACCTCGGAGTTTGGGGAGGGCAATGAATGTGATTGGAATACATTATGTGAAATTCTCAAAGAATTGATAAAAACATTATTGGGGGCTGGGGAGATGACTCAGTCCTTAAGGGCATGTGTTGCTCTTTCAGAGGAGTTGGGGAGGAAAGGGTTTATTTAGTTTACAGGTTACAGTCCATCCTCAAGGGAGGCCAAGGCAGGAATCTGAGGAACTTGAAACAGAGGCTACAGAGGAGTGTTGCTCACTGGCATGTTTCCACACTCGAATTCAGCTACCCTTCTTATACAACCCAGGACCACCTGCTGGGATGGCACTACCAAAGTGGTCTGGGCCCTCCCAAGGAAATGCCCCCTAGATATGTTCCCAGGCCGTGGAAGGCAATCTGCTTGAAGGCAATCCTTCAGTTGAGGTTCCCTCTTCCCTAGTGTCTGTCGTCTGTGTCAAGTTGACAAAAACGAACCAGCAGAGCTAGATGGCACCAAGTTGACAAAGCTAACCCTGCGGGCCACGTGCCATTTTGAGAAGTTACCTGAAAGAAGTGCTTTTGGTGCTGAGTTTCCGGTATTTCTAGCATACTTGTATGGTTTATAGAGATAGTGTGACCTGTTTCAACTTACAGCTGGACCAGAAAATGGAAGCAAAAGGACAGCTGTACAAATAACTAAATATATACACACACATATATAAACATATAACTATATGCATACAATATACATAAAATAGATAACTATATAATATATAATATATACCATATATAAAAATACATCTAACTATTTGTATGTATGACAGAATACCTTTATATGTAACAATTCCACAGCTAAGAGAGAAGTGCTAGGTGAAGCCTAGACAAGGAACAAGGGTTGCTGGTGAAGAAATGCTGATTAGAGGTGGGGGTTTTAACTAGGCTTTGAATTGGTGGTGCCATTCCTGCAGAGAGACAAGCAAAAGTGTGGTGTGGGAACACACAGCAAGCTTGAAGAAAGGCCCATGTTGCTGAGCATTAAGACCAAGCCAGACTGTTCTCAAGTCAGTGGGGAGGGCCAGGAGGGACACCTGGGCTCTGGCTGGCAGGCCTCAGGCAACTTGTGTGGGCCTGGAACATTTGGAAGGTAAACTTGGGTCTTGATCACCATTCTGCTTTGGGTGTCATTGGTCTCGTGTGGCCCCTGTTATTTAGGATTAACTTGTGCGAACATGTGTGCACGTGTATAGAGGCTGTATACAGGTTGACAGGATGTCTTCCTCAGTTGATCTCCACTTTCTAATCTTAAAACTCTCTCTCTCTCTCTCCTTATTCTCTTGAGACAGGGTCTCTCACTGAACTTGAAGCTAGGATGGCAGCCAACAAGCCCCAGAAAGCCTCCTGTCTCCTCTTCTCCAATATGCTGGGGATTTGGGCAGTTGTGGCCACATCTGGCTTTTTGCATGGTTCTGGGCATTTGAACTCAAGTCCTCACACTTGCACATGAAACACTCTTAATATGCGGAACCATCTCCCAGTCTATTGATGTTAGTTTTTGAGACAGAGTCTCTCATTAGCCCTAGAGCTCACCAGTAGGGCTGGCTGGCTACTGAAGCCCAGGAACCTGTCTCCACCTCCCCAGAGCTGGCATTACAGGCACCCGGCTCTTTACATGGTGCTGGGCAATTCCGTGTATTGGGTGAGGTAGAAATCTAGATTTACTACTTTGCACAGGTAATTCAGTTCTCTTTGCCCACTTTTTGTCTCTGTTGCCCAACTGCCTGAATTAAATGCTCAAGGACCCTGGGACCAGGGAGATGGCTCAGTGGTTAAGAGCATTTGCTGCTCATTCATGAAGATATGAACTGGGATTCCAGTACCCACTTCAGGTGGCTCAGACACCTGGAATTCCAGCTCTAAGGGATCCAGTACCCTCTTTTGGCCTTTGTAGAAGACTCATGCACATGCATACACTCACACACAAATAAAAAATAAAAATCTTTATAAAAAAAAACTATTTAGGTACCCAGTTCCGGGCCAGACAAGTGTCCATGAGTCACAAGACCAGAAGAAAGAGTGTAGTAAGAGGCCAGGCTGAGCTCACAGCATCGTTGTTAATTTATTTGAATGTGAGCAGTTTACTTCTCAATATCTCCAGGATCTTGCCCCATCTGAGAAAGGCCCTGATATAAGTTGCACAGCCAAGCCCAAGGCGCTCTTAGGTGTCCCTCCCCAGAAAGCTTTGCTTCAGACTCACCAAGATTTAGGAGGTGTGTGTATAGGCTCAGTAGCCATCAGCATAGCCCTCTTAAGAGAATGGCCAAGTGCTCAGAGTCAAATCCATAAAGTCTTTGTTAAGAATCTCCTATGAACCTAGGCATGATGGGGGCATACCTTTAACCCCAGCACTCAGGGAGGCAGAGGCAGGTGAATCCCTGTGAGTTCAAGGCCAGCCTGGCCTACATTGAGAGTTCCAGGATAGCTAGGTTGCATACCGAAACCTTGTCTTCCTCCCACCCCACCCCCACCTAAAAATGTCTGTATTTTGGGGCCAGTGAGCTAGCTCAGGGGGTAAAGGCACTTTCCTAGAAGCCTGAAGACCTGAGTTCAATTCTCAGAACTCATATGATAGATGGAGGGAACCAACTCCTACAAGTTGTCCTTGGACACCCACCCCACAAAATAAATAAATAAATAAATAAATAAATAAATAAATAAATAAATAAATAAATAAATGTAAATTTAAAAAGTTCTTCTGTGAGATTACAGCAAGAGATGGAAAATGTTTTCTTTTTTTTTTAAATTTATACATTGCACAGGATAACACAAACTCTTTTTTTTTAATTTATTTATTTATTATATATACAGTGCACATATCCCTGCAGGCCAGAAGAGGGCACCAGATCTCATTACAAATGGTTGTGAGCCACCATGTGGTTGCTGGGAATTGAACTCAGGACCTTTGGAAGAGCAAGCAGTGCTCTTAACCTCTGAGCCATCTCTCCATCCCAGAAAATGTTTTCTTAATAAAAGCATTTGCTCAAAGTCTGAGTTATAAAAGTTGTGAACAATGACCTTAAGGAGACACTGGCCCTCCAGATCTCCCATGTAAGCTCTTTGCAGAGCTGACCATTCACTCCTGTACTGCCATTGTTCTTACAGAGATGAAATACACAAAATATAAAATGAGCTACTTAAAGGGGTGTAAATGGATGTTTCCTGTCTTGACCCCCTGCTTTCTGTCCTGGCAGCCACTTCCCAAATAACTGACTCAGAGACTTAATATAAATTGTAAATGCTTGGCCAATAGCTCAGACTTGTTACTAACTAGCTGTTACATTTTAAGCTAACCCATATTCCTTATTTACATTCTTCCATATGGTGGTACTGTTATTAGCATGGCACATTCATCTCCTGCTCCCTCTGCATCAGGCTGGTGACTCCTGACTCTGCCCTTTTCCTTCCCATCATCCTTAGTTTGGTCACCCCACCTATACTTCCTGCCTGGCTACTTGCCAATCAGCATTTTATTAAACCAATTGGAGTGACAAATCTTTACAGTGTATGAGAGGATTATTCCACAGCAAAGGGTGCAAGGGACTGAGGAGACAGCTCAGTAGGTAAAAGCTCTTGCCACACAGTCGTGATGACCAGAGTTCAATCTCCGGAACCCACATGAAAAGCTCCCCAGAACACCCTCCCTCCAAAATAAAAAGCCAGCTGTGCATCCATAATCCCAGGCAAAAGTAAGATAATCACCCAGAAGCTCACAGGCCACAGTGCAATGCTGAAGAGCAAGGGAGACCCTATGCTCACAATGACACAACTGTCACCTTTGTTTAGTTCTAAATGTTTTCATCACCCCCAAAGGAAACCCACGCCCAATAAGCAGTCAGTCCCTCTTCCTCCTTCCTGGCCCTTCACCACTGTTCATCTGGCTACCAGCTCTTCTAATTCTAGGTATTTCCTACAGGTGAAATGAGACAAGATTCGGGCTTTGTTGTCCATCTTCTTCACTACCATAATGTTTTCAAGGCTTATCTGTTTTGGATTATCAGCAGGTGGATTAGTACTTAGTTCTTCATCCATAATCTGTTGTGAATGTGTCACAGTTTGCTTATGATCTTACTTGTGCATGGTGGTTAGTTTGTTTCTGGTTTTTTGTCTATAGTGAATGGTTGCTTGAATATCTGTTTTCTGGGTTTTCATTTTGTTTAGGGGGTGTGTGTTATACCCAGGAGCACAATTGTTGGGTTGTATAGCAATTCTATGTTCAACAGTTTGTTTGTTTGTTTTTGAGACAAGGTTGCACTATGCAGTCTTGGCTGGTCTGGAAGTCACTATGCAGACCAGCCTGGCCTCAGACTCACAGTGATCCACTTGTCTTTGTCTCCCAAATGCTGGGATTAAAAGTGTGGGCCACCGTGCCCAGTTACGGTCAACTTTGTGAGGAAGTGCCAGAATGTTTTCCACAGTGCCATACATGTTACAGTCCCTCTGGTGTCATAGGTGGATTCCGGTTGCTCCACAGTGCCCAGCTTTTTATTTCCCTTCAAAGATGATAAGCATCCTAGTGGATATGTACTGGTAGCTCATTGCAGCTTTGATTTGAATTTCTCTAATGACAACTTTTTATGTAGAGTTATGTTGATCCAAGTCCTTTGCTTTGTGGCCTGGTTTGCTTTTGGTTGCTGTGATAAACACCACGACCAAAAGCAACTTGGAGGAGGGGAGGGTTCATTTGCTGTACACTTCCAGGTCACACACCGTCATGGGGAAAGTGCTGGAAGCTCAAACAGGGACTGGAGCAGAGCCACAGAGGAACCCTGCCTACTGGTTTTCTCCCTCTGCCTGGAAAGGCGGTTGTGAGCTGCCTAAAGTAGGTGCTGGGAACCAACCCCAGGTCCTCTGCAAGAGCGGCAGATGCTCCCTACCACGAGCTGTCTCTCTAGCCTTGAGTATGATGGGTTTTGGATGCACTAGGCTTTGCCCTGCAGCTATGGTCACTCTTTCTCCTCAGATGCTGTAGAGCATGCACACAGGAAACAGAGTAATAAACAAAGCAGGCCCAAGCTCTCTTTGACTACAGCCTAGCACGTGTATCTGCTTGCGCCGCCATGAAATAGCATGAACAGTATATGAGGGGGTGATAAGCAGCAGAAATGTGTTTTCCCATCGTGCTGGAGGTTGGAAGTCTAAGATAAGTCACCAGCAAGCTTGTTTCCTCTTGAGGCACCTGACCCTGGCTTGCAGCTACCTGCCTTCTTCCTGTGTCCTCACATGGTCTTCCGCCTGTGTACATGTCCTAACCTTTTCCTCTAAGGACACAGAGTTACTCTGCTAGGGGCCTACCCACAAGACCCTGTTTTCATTTATTGCTTCTTTAAAGACTCCGAATTCTGGAGACGGGGTGGGTGGTGGGCGGGTGCGGTGGTGGTGAGGAAGGTGGAAGGTGTTAGCCTCAATTACTGTGATAAAATGTCTAGAGAATCACCTTAGAGGAAAGGTGTACTTTGACTCAGTTGCAAAGGTTGCGATCCGTGCTCAGTTGGTCCTGTTGTTTCAGGGCCTGTGGTGAGGCAACACACGGCGTGGGAGGGAGGAGGGAAGCTGCTCTCCTCAGGACAGTCGGAAAGCAGAGAAGGGGGTGGATGGGACTTCGCTCTCAGCACTCCTTCCAGGTTATACCCCAAAGAGCACGTCTTATACTAGGCTCTACCCCTTAAGGGTTCCTTCCACTGACTCCAATAGCTACATGCTGATAGAAATTCCCACCACGCCCCCACGGTCGGGCATGGTCGCACATGCCCAGCAGGACACTAGGTGGAGATAACTGAGTGTTCTCGCACATGTCTTTCCACAGGCCTGATCACATCAATCCCTTTCTCTTTGTCTTGATAAAATTCTTGTTAGTGGATTCTGTCGTGTGTCGTGACTTTTCCTCTGGGGCAAGAGCACCGCAAAAAACCAACACATGCTTTTGCCCAAGCCTGTAACACATGGATCTAATTAGGCAGGAGGTTCACTTGGAGAGAAACTGATGAACAGTTCCCAGAGGTAGACATAAAAATTCCTTTAATTCCAGCACTTGGGAGGCAGACACAGGCAAATCTCTGTGAGTTCGAGGCTAGCTAGGGCTACAGAGTGAGACCCAGTCATAAAAAAATAAAACAAAACAAGTGGATGGGACAGTTTGAGACTGAGGAGACAGCATATAAAGATAAGGGCTGTATGTGGTCAACTCTAGATGAGCCAGCCCAGGGCAGCAAAACAGATATAAGAGACCACGGGTGATGGAAGTCCATGCTAGCCAGGTCAGATTAAAGCAACTTCTCCAGGGGAGCAGGACCTGAGCACTGTTACCCATTCTTCTCACTTTTTAACTTTCAGGTTACTTAAATCCCTATGTGTATTCTTGCATCTTATACATTTACTCATAACAACTGAATTCTGGGTAAAATGAGCTTTAGAGAAAAATGTACCTGTAGATGGATTTTTCTTTTTGGGCTGCCAGCTCCCAAAAAATGACACGGAGATTTATTATTAATTATGAAAGCTCAGCCTTAGCTTAGGCTTGTTTCTAACTAGCTTCTATAACTTAAATTAACCCATATTTTTAAATCTGTGTTCTTCCACACGCTCATCACTTCGTCTCCATTATGCCCATCCTGGTTATTCCCATTCTGGCTGGTGACCCCACTTTTCTTCTTCCCAGAGCTCTCTCTGTCCAGAAGTCTCACCTATACCTCCTGCCTAGCTATTGGCCATTTAGCTTTTTATTAAACCAACCACAGTGGCACATCTTCACCAGGGTAAAGGAATATTCCACAACATGCATCCCTTACCTAGAAGTGCCCACCCTGGGGGAGGCACGAGGGGCTTGACAACAGAGAGAAGGTGTAAGCACGTCTGTGGGGCTGTCTGTTGATGGTGGGCTCAGCCTGCTCTTCTCTAGTGTGCTTTTGCTTCCTCGACTTTTCTGATTAAACTCTGGACTCTGTCTGTGTATCTACGTCTATATATCTATGACTGTGTGCCATCTGAATTCCTCTTTTTGAGGAACACAAGCATCGAGTGCCACTGGAGTTGAGGTCGGAGGAAACTAAAGACCTCTCCTCAAGAGGCCTTTGAGGGACGTTCAAGACTGAAACTGTAGCAGAGGAGCTGTGGCAGCTGGTAGGTCTGAAGTGGCACCCCAAAATGGCAGCTCTGGTGACATTTTCCTAAACTGAAGGACTTTGGCCAGGTAAACAGAAGGATTGTTATTGGGTAAACAGAGTCCTAAAGGCAGATTTCTGTTCACCAGGAACCTCCCTTAATCTGAAGCAAAGATCAACCACCTTGGGCAAGGGCATCTAGGTCTGGTCAATCCTCACGGCCTGTAGCAGCTCTAAGACCCCACCTGCTGACTGTCATATAAAACTTGCTTGCTTTTTTACTTTCCCATTTCCTCTTCTCTCTGCCCTGCCCCCCGGCCTTGGCTGTTTGATTCCCTAGTGAACCTTTCTTTCTACCCATGGGGCAGTCTAGTTCAGTGGTTCCACTGCGCCCTCACTTACAGCAGTTTCATCTGGGGCAAGTGTGGGGGACCCAGAAAGGCAGTCTGCTTTCCCAGACAGCTTTCCGGCCTCCGTTCACTGTATAGTCTGCTGTCAGGGTCCAGAAGAGAGGCTGCTGCTTGCAGGACTAGCATCCCAGTGTCCCTTCGGCTCTAAGCTAGACTCCAGAGACCCAAGTTTAAGGTAGGACAGAGGCTGCTATGGGGCGAAAGTAGGACAAATATTGAACAACTCAGGGTCCCTGTAGCTCCATTTCATCGTGGATTTATAAGGAAAGCAGCCTGTGTCAGAGGTCCTCAGTGGCCCCTGTGTAAGGAAGGTTTCCATTTATAGAGAAGTCACTCTCTCCTGGGACACAAGAAAGCCTTCCTTCTTCCAGGAGGACTGACGGAAGGTCCTGGCTCACATGCAAACAGCCTGTCTGAGTTCAGACAGCTGGAGGCATCTGTGGCACCCAAGGGGGAGGTGATCACTCCATTGCTGTCTTTCTTGGCCAATTTGATGAGTCAGCATATTCCCAGCCTCTCCCGCCCTCAGGGAGGTGATTGATAGTGTGTGTGTTCTGCCCGCCTGCCAAGGATGGCGTATGGAGATCTGGGGCATATCTCCTGTGTTCCTGCATGTGCACACTTCCCCCTTTACACACAGCACCAGAGGTAAACGTTCTCGGGCTTGCTAAAGTTTTGATTGGAGAAATTCTCTTTGCAGTGAGAAGTACTGACTTTTGGGGATCCTGCTAAGGTTTTTTTTTTTTCTTCTTTTTTTTGGATGAGGGGCAGAAAGGGAGAGATGGGAAGGCCAGGGGTATAGGGCTTTAAGTGGAGAGCTTCTTGGAGCAGGCCATTGGCTGAGACACTTAGCATCGCCTGGGCTGGAGCCCCTGAAGGCTTCACTGGAGAGCAGACCTCATCCCGAGGCATCAGCTGCAGGTGGCAGGGTGGGAAGGTGGTTATGCATTTGGGGAGGATGGGAGATGAGCCTCTGCTTCCAAAGGCCAGTGTTTCTTCCTTTCTCCCCCTTCCCTCTCCCCATCCTCCCTTCCCCTTTCCTTCCCTTCTTTGGAGGCAGGGTCTTGCTCGTAGCCAGGCTCAGCCTCTTGAGTTCTGGATCCCAGGTGCACAGCACCACGCTGGCTGAAATTACACAATGCAGCAGCTGTGGGTCAGACAAGGGCTTTCTTGTTTTCTTGCATGTGTGGGCCTCGTGCTTGCTAAGGCAAAAGCTGAACCACAGAGCTATGTCCCCAGCTCAAGCATTTCTTATGGATGTTTTGATGGACAGACTTCCAAAATAATTCTAATGTGCAGCTCCATTCATCCTGGAGCTTGGGTGTGTTTTGTATCCATTGCTACAAGATGATAAACGAAGGCTGTTTTGTGTCCTTAGGTGCAAGGGAGTCCGAGTCCAGCCTTACAGAAGGATTCTGTCCTAGTTTGCTTTCTGCGATTACACACCATGACCAGAAACAACTTGGAGAGGAAAGAGTTTATTTGGCTTACAGGTTATGGTCTATCATTTGGGGAAGCCAAGCTGGGAACTCATGAGAGGAACCTGGAGGCAGAAACTGAAGCAGACCATGGAGGGCTGCTGCTTCCTGGCTTCCTCTTCACGGCTTGCTCAGTTTGCTTTCTTACACAACCCAGGACCACCTGCCTGGGGGCTGGCACTGCGTATGGAGTGCTGGGCCTGTCCACAGTACTCATCAATCAAGAAATGACCCCACAGACTTGTGTACAGGCCAATCTGATGGAGACATTTTCTCAACTGCGGCTCCCCTTTCAGCTTGTTTTCTTATACTACCTAGAACCCCGTGCCCAAGGGTAGTACCACCCAAGTAGCCTGGGCCCCCCTACATCAATTATTAGTTAAGAAAATGTCCCATAGATTTCCCCCCCAGGCCAATCTGATGGACACAATTCCTCATTTGAGATTCCCTCTTCCCAAGTCATGCTGGTTTCTATCAAGTTGACAAAAAACTAGCAAGCATAGAGTCAAAATGGACTGTTGTGGCTTTTTGGACACTGTGGGGGAGGAATGGTTACTCTGTCCACCTGTGTTTTCCAAAAGATTGTCTAGGTAGAGCAAGCTGGCCTTGAACTCACAGAGATCCACCCATCTCTGCTTCCCAAGTTTTGGGATTAAAAGCATGTCTGCCATGCCCCAGTGGTGGCCTCAGCTCTAACAGAATCTTGATATTAGTTGTGGAAACAGTCCCCTTCTCAGGCCCTAAGTTGCCCTTTTGAAGTGTGAGTGTCCTAAGCTAAGCTGACATCAGCTACCATCCTTATCAAAGTCATTGCCAGCCCCATCAGCGGCCCCTCCCCCGCCCCCTACCACACACACCCTGTTTATTAAGTGCTGTTGTACTTAATCTTCATTAGCAATTTGACGGGATTTGGAATCACCATAGCAACACATCTATTGGTGTGTCAGCAAGGCTGTCTCCAGCATGATTTAACTGAGGAGGGCAAGCCCAGCCCATCCTGAATGGAGGTGGCACCATCCCGGGGGCTGGGGTTCCTGGCATGAATAAAGGGAAAAACAAGCTGAGGACCAGCATTTAACTCTGTCTGCTTTCTGCCTGTGGACACAGTACAATGAGGTGCCGCATGTCCCTGTCATCATGTCTTTCCTGCCATGAGAGACTATAATCCTCTCAAACTCAGAGTCAAAATGAACCCTCTCTCCCTTAAAGTGCTTGTCATGTAATGAGAAACGTAACTTCCTAGTTTTCTTTCTGTTACTACGACTGAAACAGCCCAGACCCACCTGCTTAGGGATCAGATCACGTGCAGTAGACCGTGCCGCCTCTATCAGTCAGCAAGCAAGAAAAGCCCCACCCCCCAGACATGCCACAGGCCAATCAGATGGAAGCAATTCCTTAGTTGAGGTCCCCTCTTCCCAGGTGTGTTAAATTGACAACCAGTGTCCTAGTTAGGGGTACTATTGCTATGTTGACACATCATGACCAAAAGCAAGTTGGGGAGGAAAGGGTTTATTTGGCTTACTCATGCACATTGTAGTCCATCATTGAAGGAAGTCAGGACAGGAACTCAAAAACAGGGCGGGGACCCGCAGACAGGAGCCAATGCAGAGGCCATGGAAGTGTGCTGCTTACTGGTTTGCTCCCCATGGCGTGCTCAGCCTGCTTTCTTATAGAACCCAGGACCACCAGCCCAGGGGTGGCACCACCTACAATGGACTGGGCCCTCCCACATCAAGCACTAATTAAGAAAATGCCTTACAGGCTTGCCTACAACCAGATCTTACTCAGGCATTTTCTCAACTAGAGTTCCCTCCTCTCAGATGACTTTAGCTTGTGTCAAATTGACATAAAACTATCCAGTACAACCAGGATTAGCCATCACAGTAGCTGACACAGAAAACTGGAACTATGCTGTAGGGCCGTTGCTGCTATAAACCTGACCGTGTGCTCCATGGGCTTTGGTAAGTAGTTTGTGGGAGGGATGCGAAGGAATTTGGAGCTGTGTGGCTAAAAAGTCCCAGAATGTTGTAAGAAGATCTTAGCATGCCATTCTGGTAGGAATTTGGAATACTAGAATGCAATAAGAAGTATGGGCAGTGGAGCCCAACTTGTGGGCATTCAAAGGGGACCACGGACACTCTCAGGACCTGGCAAAGATTCTAGCTGTGTTCTGTCCATGAGAACGTGAGTGAGGCTGAACTCCAAAGTGATGGTAATGCCTTTGCCAGAAGACATTGGAACATTCAGACTGTGGCACGGTTACTGCTCACTGCTATTGCGCAAGCCTGCAATGAGAGTGAGAAGAAAATACAAAATGTGCAGTACAGCGAGGAGAGAGGTGCGATAGGATTATAGTTTTCAGACAAGGAAGGTGTACGCAGAGCAGCTACACTTGTTAAAGACATATCACACCACTAAATGGAAAACTTGTTCTTCTGGGCGCGATGGCACAAGTCTTTATTCCCAGCACTCTAGTAACATTCGAGAGGCAACCTTGTGGATTCAAGGATAGCCTGTTAGGCACCATTCCAGACTAGCCAGGGCTACAAAGTGAAACAAAGAAGAAAAGAGAGAAAAGAATAAAGGAAAAAAAAACCCTTGTCTTAGTTATTTTTCTGTTGCTGTGAAGAAATACTGTGACCAAGACAACTTATAAAAGAAAGCATTTTTGGAAAGCATTTTGGAAACTTGCTTACAGTTTCAGAGAGTCAGTCCATGACCATCATTGCAGGGAGCAAGGAAGCAGGCAGGCATGGAGCTGGGCGGTAGCCGAGAACTTACACACTATTTTCATATTGGCGGCAGGGAGAAATACTGAACCTGGTCTGGGCTTTTGAAACTACAAAGCACCCTCCCCATGAAATACCTTCCCCAATAAGGCCACACCTCCTAATCCTTCCCCAAACAGTTCCATCAACTAGGGACCAAGTGTTCAAATATATATGGGGGCTGTGATAGCTATTCTTGGTTGTCAACTTGACTACATCTGG
This sequence comes from Peromyscus eremicus, assembly GCF_949786415.1. Classification (NCBI taxonomy): domain Eukaryota; kingdom Metazoa; phylum Chordata; class Mammalia; order Rodentia; family Cricetidae; genus Peromyscus; species Peromyscus eremicus. The sequence goes on from NW_026735928.1 coordinate 26,735, forward strand.
GATTAACTAAAACTCAAGCAGAGAGTTCTCATGTGAGGAATATTTTTTTCCTTAATTAATTTGAAGTGAGAAAACTCACTTTTTTGTTGTTGTTGTTTTGTTTTTGGTTTTTGGTTTTTGGAGATAGGGTTTCTCTTTGTAACATTTCTGGTTGTCCTGAAACTCACATTGTTGTAGTGGGTAGCCATTCCAGCTTTGATCTGGAAGTTCTAACCCCCCATTGAGGCTTCGGTAACTATCACGCCTACAAGGCGAGGCCGAGAGAGGAACCTGAAGACCTGAGATCCAGATGCACTCGCTCTCTTCGTTCCTGGACCCTGGACACTGGAGGTAGACCAAGCAGAGTTCTCCAGAGAACACTGCCGGACTGCGCTACACCTTTCCCAGACCCTGTAACCTATCCCTTCACTTGTGAGTTACCCCACAAAATAAACCTCCCTTTTAACTACGTGGAGTTGCCTTAATAATTTCACCAATACTTTGTAGCCAAGCTGGCCTCAAACTCACCAAGATCCACCTGCCTCTGCCTCCCAAGTGCTGGGATTAAAGACATGCCATTACTGCCTGACTGGGAAGAGATCTTTTGAGATGGGAAGACCCACCTTTAATCTGGATTTTTTAAGGAGGGAAGATCCACCCTTAACACAGATCTTTGTTTTTTAATTTATTTATTTATTTTCTGGAGCTGAGGACTGAACCCAGGGCCTTGCGCTTGCTAGGCAAGCGCTCTACCACTGAGCTAAACCCCCAACCCTCACAGATCTTTTGAGGTGGGAAGATCCACCTGTAATCCACACTCTCTGTAGCAGGCTAGATAAGGACATGGAAGAAGGAAGCTAGCTCTCTGCCTGCTTGCTCTTGTTCTGACTGACAAGTCCATTCCTTCGCTAGCACTGGAGTCTACTTCTTTGGGATTCCTGTGTATACTGAAGACCAGCTGAGACTTCCAGACTCATGGACTGATCAACTACTAGATTTTTGGACCCTCCATTGGTAGACAGTCATTGTTGGACTAGCTGGACCACAGCCTGTAAGCCATTCCAATAAGTTCTGTAAGTTCTGTTCCTCTAGAGAACCCTGACTAATACAGATTTGGCACCAGAAGTGGTTCTAGAGCAACAGAAGTCTAAGGATGGCTCTTTCAAGTGTCTAGAACAGGCTTTCCAGTTTGCTGACACCCACAGTTCCTGAAGCCTCTCCCAGAAGATTGGAGAGCATTGAAAGCCCACAGTGTGAACTATTTTATAAACTTAAGGAGACAAATGCACTTGATTATTCTGACTCACCAACTGTGAGAGGTAATGGAGTCACTGAATCTGTATATAAAACTTTTGACAACTTGTGAAAAAATAAGGAAAATGGTGGGGGTTGGTTGTTCCTAGCATCTTTAGATTGATGAAGAAAAAGAATGAGCTCCATGATAAAACAAAGAACAACAATGAACACAGTGATAAAACTGACCAGTTCCAGAAACACGTAACAGTCTAAAAGTCTAAAGTGTGCCCTGGAAGAGAATCTTCCCTCCAGCAGCCAGAGCTCAAGTTGTGGAAAATAAAACCAAAGCCTTCATTATAAAGTTGGCCAAATTACAGTGAAAATTCAAGTGCCAGCCTTGGAGGGTGTCGGCGGTTAAAGTAAGGACATTAACTGGTAAAGAATGGGGTCCTGTAACTTGGATGGGGATGTGTGGGAGGATCCTATCGAGGCTGAGAACTTTGAACCTGCAGATTCTCAAGGGTTTATCTCACCTGAGGAAGTAGTCCCTCCACCCTCAGCAGAAGGTGCACTCCCACCCCCTGAAATATTGCTTTCGATTGAGAAAGTTAATCCTTCATTGTCTACTAACCCTGCAGTGACTTTCTCTGAAGGCGATGCCAGGCAAGACAATATTGATGTCTCTTAGGTGTTGCTTCTATACCTATAGCCAGACTGTGGTGTTATGAATAGGAATGGCCCCCATAGGCTCATATATTGAATGCTTAGTCATTAGAGAGTGGTGATGCTTGAGAAGGATTAGGAGGTGTGGCCTTATTGGAGTAGGTGTGGCTTTGCTGGAGGAAATGTGTCACTGGGGGTGGGCTTTGAGATTCCAAATGCTCAAGCCAGGCCCAGTGTCATTCTCTCTTCGCTGATCTGGATGTAGAACTCTCAGCTCCTTCTCCAGCATCATGTCTGTCTTCATGGTGCCATGCTTCCAGCCATGCTGATAATGGACTAAGCCTCTGAAACTGTAAGCCATCCTAATTAAATGTTTCTTTTATAAGAGTTGCTGTGGTCATGGTGTCTCTTCACAGTGATAGAACACTAACTAAGACACATACTTAAGTCTAAGCAGGTCTTAGAGGGGAGGTGGAAAGTGTAGTCCTTGAGGCTACACTACTAAAGAGCTTAATGAGTTTGCTCATTCATTCAAGCAGAAGTCTGGGGAATAGATTTTAAGGGTGTTGGATCATGGTGGCAGGAACATAAAACTGGGTCAGGCTGAGTTTATTGATAAAGGCCCACTGAGTGGAGATTCTAGGTCTAACACGGAGACTTACTCAGTTAAAAGGTGTCAAAAGTTTGAATGGTTGGCTGAAGCATTCATTTGTCATAAGCTTGCTTACTGAAAAGGAGTTGGAGATGCCTGACATCCCTTGGCTTAGTGTTGATGAAGGGATTTGAAGACTTAGGGAAATTGGACTGTTAGAGTGGGCACACTAATCCTCCACGTTGGGAAGGCCCAGAAGACATGCCCTTCACTACCCTACATGACACAAAACGGTGAGAGGAGCACCCGGACATCTGAAGAGCTTCATTGTTGCCCCTTTTCTTGTCTCAGACCTTAGGGTTGGAGATGCTGCTGCTCAGTTGGATGAATTAAATGCAATGGGTTTAATTGGGCTCCGAGGTAGCAGGGGCCAGGTGGCACACTGAATCACCAAAGACAAGGTGGTCGTAGTTATCCTAATGGACAGTACAGACAAAGCAATGTCCGTAATGGCCTAACCTGTAATGAGCAGCACAAACCAAGTGATTTTTATTGTGGCATAACTTGTATAGATCTTTGGTACTGGGTAATTAATTGTGGCATTTTGACACCAGGCATGAAATGGATAAAGCCTACTACATTTTTGTTTGATCTGTATAAGAAAAAAAAATTCTCAGAGTGAAAGCCTCCATTGGATCATGGGAAAAGGGAATCTTGGCCCGTGACCCAATTTCCAGGCTTGAGCCAGCGTGCACACCCAGTACCCCTTGAGTGAAGGGATGGCCAGGTTCCCCTGAGGAAGGACTTTGATAAAATACTTAAGAGTTTCACTGTTAGCCTTCTCCAGTTCTTCCCCACTGGAACCTACAGCCTTTTACAAGGGTAACTGCACACTGGGGGAAAGGAAACAACCAGACTTTCCGGGGTCTATTGGATACTGCTTCTGAATTGATTCTGATTCCAGGAGACCAAGAAACATTGTGGTCCTCTCGTTAAAGTAGGGCTGTCAGGTCCCAAAGAAACCCAGGACAAATGGCTAACTTCGGTGTCTGTTAGGAACCAGAGTACATGCTTGGCCTCTAGCTCACTCAGCACGTGTGGTTCCTCCCAGCACTTCTCACCCCGCCCCTACCATAAATCTCTCCAGCCCAAGGACTTAGCATCCATCCCCCAACTCCTCACTCCTACATAAACCCGCCATTTGGGCCATTGCTCTCTTGCCCCCTCTTGGCTCAGTCTTGGACTCTTTACCCCATTAGCTCTCTTCTCTCTTCTCCTCCTCTCTCCCTCTCTCCCTCACTTTCTCCTCTCTTGTCTTGGTTCAGTCTGGACTCTTCCAGATGCCCCCGACTGTTCTCTTCCTCTACAATAAAATCCTTTTCCTTGGAGAGGTCATGTCCTCATTTGCATTCAGGGGCTTATGGAGGTTAGGTGACTAATGGAGATTTGGCTGCAGTCAATGTCATAGTAGATCCAGTGGGTCCCCAAACTCATCCTGTGGTTACTTCCCCAGTCCCAGAATATATCATTGGGGTAGATATACTTAGGAGTTGGCAGAATCTCACACTGGTTCCCTGACCTGTGGAGTGAGGGCTGTTATGGTGGGAAATGATAAGCCTTTAGACTTGCCTCTGCCACGGAAACTAGTGAAACAAAACCAGTATGGCATCCCTGGAGGAACTGCAGAAATGAGTGCCACCATCAAGGACCTGAAAGACGCAGGGGTGGCGGTTCCCACCACATCTCCCTTTAACTCTCCTGTCTGGCCAGTGCAGAGGACAGATGGATCGTGGAGAGTGACAGTTGACTGTTGAAATCTCAATCAGGTAGTGACTCCAATTGCAGCTCCTGTACCAGACATGGTGCCCTTATTTAAGCAGATCAACACAGCTCCTGGCACATGGTATGCAGCTATGGATCTAGCAAGTGCCTTTTTCTCGGTACCTGTCCATAAGGACCACCAGAAGCAATTTGCTTTCCACTGGCAAGGCCAGCAGTATACCTTTAGAGTTTTACCTCAAGGATATATTAACTCTCCAGCCCCGTGTCACAACTTAGTTCAAAGGGGTCTTGATCATCTGTCTCTTCCACAAAGTATCACATTAGTGCACTATATTGATGACATTATCTGACTGGACCAAGTGAGCAGGAGGTAGCGACAGCTTTGGACTTGTTGGTAACACATATGCACAGAGGATGGGAAATAAATCCAACCAAAATTCAAGAGCCTTCTTCCTCAGTGAAATTCTTAGGGGTCCAGTGGTGTGGGGCATGCAGGGATATTCCTTCTAAGGTGGAGGGTAAATTATTGTACCTAGCTCCTCCCACCACCAAGAAAGGAGCACATTTAATGGAAGCCTATTTGGATTCTGAAGAAAGCACATTCCTCACTTGGGTATGTTACTCTGGCCCATAGAACAAGTGACTCAGAAAGCTGCTAGCTTTGTGTGGGGCCTGGGACATGAGAAGGCTCTTTAACTCGTCCAGGCTGCTGAGCAGGCTGCCCTACCACTTCGCCCACAGACTGCAGGAAATGCAATCAAAACTTTCCTCCTGGGTCTGGCCAAATCACGGCTCATGCTGAATGCTCAGCCCCACAAAGTCTTTACTCTTAAAATAAGGAGCAAGGGCGGTGGTGCATTCCTTTAATCCCAGCACTGGGGAGGCAGAGGCAGGCAGATCTCTGAGTTCGAGGCCAGCCTGGTCTACAGAGTGAGTTCCAGGACAGCCAAGGCTGTTACCCAGAGAAACCAAAACCAAAACTGAAACAACAACAAACCCCAGCAAGACAGGGAAGGAATGGAATCTTGAAAACTGTAGTGTGGATATTTGGGATGATGTTAATAAGTCTGGAGACATCCAGCACCCCCAAATTCAGATAAACCCTCTTTGCCAGTGATCAAGTCATCCTCATCTCTCTACCTCCTTCTGAGGGGAGTAGCCTGCCCCAAAGATTTCTCACCTATCTCCCATGATGTGTTCCTGGTAGTTTGGAAAGGGGACGCTAGTGACTTGGCCCGGGGCCAAGCTTCTCAGTTCATCCTCCCATACTTTCCCCTCAAGAATAACAGTAATGTGTAGACACTAAGGACACAGAAGGTAGGGGATTGAGTGGTTTAGGCAGGGTGACTTGGAATCACAGCATCTGGTGGAAATCCCAACTTTGCAAGGAGGACCTTGGGTGTCAGTTTCACTCTCTGTGAAATGGGATTAGTGTTAGTCAAGGTCCTCTACAGAAGCAAGCAACAAACTAAAGTAACATTTCGGAGTACACTAGGCCCTCCCTCAAGGGACACAGGTGTGGAAGAGGATTTGTGGACTAGAGCATCCCAGTTGCTTCTGAATCCTGGTAGTCAGCAGGACTGTGACACTTCAGATGGATAGTGGAGTTACCCCAAATGACCAGCTCCACTACTATGTCATCTGAGTGTTCATGGGTATCAACTGCAGAAGGAGCGTGGGTGGAGACATCTTACCACCCAAATCCAGGCTCTGTCCTTCACTGGAAGACTCTGGCAAGTTCCTAGTCTTGTTCTGGTTTGGTAGAAGGGAGATCCTCACCTCTTGGGATTTCTGTGATATTTAATTAGGTGACCCAGGCCAGGGCTAACACAAGGGAGCATTGGTGTGATGGTTCCTTCTCCCTCCTTTCCCAGCTGGAGGAGGGGCCACATTTCTCATTCCTTCTTCTTTCCTTTGAAGAGCCAAAACTAGGCCTTGAGACTCGGAGCGGTCAGCTCTCACAAAGGCTTCGATCGCCTTCTCCCTTGTTCCAGATGCTTCTCAGCTCCTTTCTCGACTCAGTTAGCAGTTGTTGAGAACGCATCTCTCTGGACATTGGTGCTCAGTCTTTGCACGTTACCACCGGCTCTCCTCATGTGCCGCAAAGGCCTCTCTCCTAGCATGCACTTCTGTTGCTATAATCAAACACTCTGGCCAAAACCAACCGGAAACTCTTCCACTTCAAGGTCACGACCCATCGTTGTGGGAAATCAGGGCCGGAACTCCAATAGGAACAGAGGCAAGACCCACGAAGGAAGCTGCTTATAGAAGGAGGCTGCTTTCCTTGTATAGCCAGGCTCACCTACCTGCCTAGGGATGGCACCACCCTCGACAAGCTGGTATCTCCCCTATCAACTGGATATCAAGAACAGGTCCACGGGGCTATCTGACAGAGGCAATCCTTCAGTGGAGGTTCCCTCCTCCTAACGTGTCCACTTGACAACCAAGAGTAGTCAGCATGACTCCTCCTGTCTCCCTCTGGCCTCCATAGGCATCTGCACTTTACACACACACACACATACACACACACACACACACACACACACACACACTTAAAAGTGATAACAAAAGAAAAACCTAACAGCCAGATTTAAAACGATCAAACGACTTGGAGACTTCATCAAGAAGGATACCAGTTGGCAAATCAACAGGAAAAGATGTAGAGCATCAGGAGCCATTAGGGAAATAGACGTCAGAAGCGTGAGGACATATCACATACCTGTCCCAGTGGCTAAAGCAATGCACATTAGTGTGGGCCGCTGAGACGGCTCAGCAGGGAAAGGCTCTTGCTGCCAAGCCTGATGACCTGAATTTGATCCCTGGGAAGCACAAGCTAGGAGAGAGCTAACTCTCCCAGGTTGTCATCTCACTCCCACACAGGTACCATGACCCGTGCCCCCCGCCCCACCCCCCCCCACAAACCAAAAACCAATCAAACACATGTAATTTAAAAATCACAAAAACACCAGAATAGCTAGAATACGTATACATACGTATGAAATTGTTAAAGGACAGAATTTGTTAATTAAAAAGAAAAAGCCTCGCATCTTACTAAGTGCTGACGAGAATGTAAACCAGCTGGAACTTTAATACACTGGGGGTGGAAATGTAAACACCGAGCAGCCGCTCTGAAGCAGCCTGGAAGCTACTTACAAAGTGAAACATGCCGCTTTCACATGACCTAGCAAGCTGACCTCTGGCTTATTTACTCATGGGAAATGACAACGTATAATCTGCCAGAGTCTGTCTGCAGATGTGTGTAGCAACTTTCCCATCCATGCCCCCAACTGGAAACCACCCAAATATCCTTCCACGAATGGTGAGCTAACAGCAGTGCAGCTCAGCTCTAGATCCTCATGCCTGGAATGGATCTCAACAGCATCACGGTTAGAGGAAGACGCCAGATGTCAATGGCGTCCATGCTGCACGATCTGACTCAATGGCATTCTGCGAAAGTCCTCACTAGAATGATGGAGGATGGATGGAGTTGCTAGACACTAAGAGGTGGGTGCTTGATTACAAAGGACTTTCCAAGAGTGTGCAAACTGTTTTATGTCCTGATTGGACTAGCGAATGCAAGAACCTACATGTGTGTTAAAAGTCACAGAATTGGGCTAGAAGATGGCACATTCATGCCCACACTCACACTCACACATCCATCATGGAAATGTACTGTGTTCCACATAGATACAATTGTGGGCATGCTCACACACCCAAACCTACATACACACAGGTTAGGTGTATCCACTAATGAACTAAATATCTAGTACAATTTGTTCACTGGAAAAAGTCATTATTTCAATTTTCTTTAAAAAGAATATTTAATAACGATATCGTCATCGTCATTATGATTTTGATGTGTGTGAATCCGGGTCCACGAGTGCCACGGACTGTATTTGGCGGTCAGAGGGCAGCTCTGTGGCATGGGTTCTGTCCTTTCACCTTTGCATGGGCTCCAGGGATGGGGCTCAGGCTGCCAGGGGTTCCCAGAAAGTGCATCACCCACACAGCCGTCTTGCCTGCCCCTCTCCCCCCATTTAAAAAATTTCTTTAGGGGCTGGAGAGATGGCTCAGAGGTTAAGAGCACTGGCTGCTCTTCCAGAGGTCATGAGTTCAATTCCCAGCAACCACATGGTGGCTCACAACCATCCGTAATGAGATCTGGTGCCCTCTTCTGACCTGCAGGTGTATAGGCAGACAGAACACTGTATACATAATAAATAAATAAATCTTAAAAAAAAATAAAAAAAAATAAAAAATTTCTTTAGACTTTTGTATGCGTGATATTTTGCCTACATGTATATCTGTGCACCACATGCATGTCTGGTTGCCCAAGGAAGTCAGAGAAGGCAGTGGTTTCCCTGAAACTGAACTCACACATGCTTGTGGGTCATCACATGAGTGCTGGGAATCAAACCTGGGTCTTCTGCAAGATCAGCCAGTGCTCTTAACTGCTAAGTCACCTCACAAGTCCCCCACTCCCACCCCCACCCCAGTTCCTCTTTTTTTTTTTTTTTTTTGGTTTTTCGAGACATGGTTTCTCTGTGTAGTTTTGTGCCTGTCCTGGATCTCGCTCTGTAGACCAGGCTGGCCTCGAACTCACAAAAATCCACCTGCCTCTGCCTCCCAAGTACTGGGATTAAAGGCGTGCGCCACCACCACCCGGCTTCCTCTTTTAAGAAGGGGGATTTGGCTTGTCCTCTGATGTTATATAGACATTTATAACCTGGAGAAGGTAGATGTTAAAGTGATTTGCTTAAAAAAAACCCAACACATTTATTTATGGGGAGGTGGGCATGCACGTGTGAAAGTTAGAAGACGATTTGTAGAGGTCAGTCTCCATCTTGTGGGTTCTGGGATTGAACTTGGGACATATAAGCTTGTCAGAAATGGCCCTTACCCACTGTCTTAGTTTGAGTTTCTATTGCTGTGAAGAGACACCATGCTGCCACAGCAACTCTTACAAAGGAAAATATTTAATTGAGGTGGCTTATAGTATCAGAGGTTTAGTTCATTATCATCATGGCAGGTGACATGGTGACATGTGGGCAGATGTGGTGCTGGAGAAGGAGCTGAGAGTCCTACATTTTGATCCACAGGCAGCAGAAGCAACTGTGTGTCACTCTGAACATAGCTTGAGCAAAGACCTGAAAGCCCACCCCCACAGTGACACATTTCCTCCAACAAGGCCACACCTACTCCAACAAAGCCACACCTCCTAATAGTGCCACTCCCTTTGGGGGCCATTTTCTTTCAAACCACCTCACCCACTAAGCCATCTTGCCAGCCCAACTATTGTGATTTGAATATAAACCCCTACACACACAGGGGTGTGGTGATATTTTGTTTGTGATCTAACAAATAAAGCTTACCTGAAGGTCAGAGTGCAGAGCTAAGCCACTAGTTAGCCACAGAGACCAGGCAGTGGTGGCACACACCTTTAATCCCAGCACTCAGGAGGCAGAGGCAGGTGGATCTCTGTGAGTTCAAGGCCAGCCTGGGCTTCACAAGATTGATCCAGCCTAAAAGAGAAACAGAGCTAGGCAGTGGTGGCACACATCTTTGATCCCAGCACTTGGGATCTCAGGCCTTTAATCCCAGCATTAGGGAGGTGGAGACAGGAAGTGATATGGCTGGGTGGAGAGAGGAATATAAGGTGAGAGGAGCCAGGAGCTCAGTCTCTTTTAGGCTGAGGATTTGGTAGAGGTAAGAACTAGTGGCTGGCTGCTCTGCTTCTCTGATCTTTCAGCTCTCACCCCCTAATATCTAACTGAGTTTTGATCGTAAAGACCAGCTAGAATTCGCACTACACAGGGGTTGTGGAAACACACAGGCTTGTGTACTTGAATGTTTGATTCTCAGCTGGTGTCACTGTTTGGGAGGGTGTAGAACTTTGGGGATTGTGGCTTAGCTAGCAGAAGTCATTCACAAGGGATGAGGCCTTGAAGTTAAATCTGTTTCTGGCTTCCAGTGGGAATTCTCTGCTACCTGTCTGTGTCAGAGATTTGAAGAGCCCTAGCCACAAGCTCCTGCTGTCAGGAACTCCACTACACCTTCTCCACAGTAGACTAAGATCTCTAAAACTGCTCCACAATAATGCTCGCTTACCTTGTTGTTCTGCCACAGCGACAAGGAAGCAACTACCACATCTACTCACTCCCACCCAGGAGTCGCAATCCCCGAGGGTCGCCACTTTATTTAACATGAACTGCTGTCTTCTGTTACAGTGTTCATCTCCATAAGAATGGGTATGTTTATGGACACCCAGGGGGAGTGTTGGAACCCAAGACTGACCACAGGACACTGAAGCCTGCTGCAATCCTGCCCTAACCTTGTCTCGTTGCTGTGTCTGTCCTGCCTGGAGCTCTCTCTCTCTGTCGGTTCCCTCCACGCCCTTCTTCAGAAAGAGGCGGGGCTACCACTCCTGATAAACCGAGGAGGAGATTAGGACTGGCAGGAATTAGGCCCCTCAAAGCAATCAGGCTGAAGATAAAACAGAGATTTAATGAAAATTGAAAATACAATCCATATTACGTAGCCATTAAAAATGATGTTTACCAGGAATTTGTAATAGCATGAAAAATGCTTGTATCACCACATTGAGCAAATTACCAAACTGCGTGTGCGGTTGATCACAATTATGTTTTAAAAGATTCGGAGTCCAAAGACTGGAGCCAACTACGGCATGATGCCTCCAATGACTGGCTTCCAGTGGGAGGTATCCCTCCCCCCATCTCAACTTTAATCTCTATCTTCCAAGCAGTTTCTAGAATGTCTATGTGCATCTGATTTAAATTAATATCAGAACTCAGAAAACAGAATGTCTGGACTTGACTTTTAAAATACAGTTTGGGGGCACCGGTATCATACGCGTGGATGAACTGATGTGTTCCTATCCACCATGTGCATAATCAACCCATCACTGCTCCTCCCTGAACTCCTGTAGCAAAACCTGCAGGGCCTCCCTCCCCCACCTCATGCACAAAGTCTGTGCTTGCCAGCCGTCGTGACTAAGTGCTTCCCCGATTCCCAAGGGTAAGCTCAAGGATCTGACACAGGCCTGGCTGATAAGCCGGCTTCCTTTAGGCAACTCTATGGAACCAGACTTCCTATCGTGACAACAAGCTCCAGCCCAAAAGTTCCCAGTTTCAGCCCTCTCTCGTACATTGGCAGGCACCTGTGACTCCTGTCCAGCTTCCAGAGCCCATCAAGCCTCTGTCTTTTTGTATCTGGTGGCACACTCTTTCTCCCCAGCTTCTCCTGATTGACAGAGTCCAGCTGTCAATCACAGGCCCTGTTCAGTGGCCTTTGAGGAGTTAATGCAGCCCCTTGGCCTGCACGCTGGAGTTAATGCCTGCCTTCCTTGCCATGGGCATTCTTCTGTTCAGGGCTAAGACCTCTCCCAGCCTCCCTGCCATGCCCCCACAGTGTCCTGCAGGCCTTGCACAATGCCTGGCTGCCTTCATTAGCCCTGTGGGTCTTCTGGGCCCCTTCCCAGTGCAAGGCCCCATTCACGTTGCTCCCCACCCCCCCAATTCAGTGTTAGGCCACCTGACCTCTGTCGGGGGCAATTTCTGTGACAAGACCCAGTGTGGGAAAGACCAGTGACACTCTTTCTAGAAGGATCAGATCCCACGCGGCCTCCTTTGACCCTGTACCTCTCTCTTTACCGCTTTCTGCTGCAGAGGCCAGGACTATAAGTGCATATTCAATTGGGGTCCCCAGAGAAGATTCCAGAAAGAGTAGCATCACTTGGGAAAAAAAGAAAATAAAGGAAAAGTGAATAAAGAGAGGCAGGCATTGTGGGAAATACATGACAGTGATGAAGCTGAGTTGAGAGAGAGAGAGAACAGAAGTTGTCTCTGAAGGACCCAGGTGCCCAGGTAGAAGCCTCACAGCACAGGCTGACAGACAGGGAAATCATGCAGTGTTGGCCACACTGTGTTCTATTCATTACAGTGAATCACTAGGCCATCTTAGATTCCAGGCCAGAGATGTCAAAAGTTTGTTGAAGTCTGCTCTGGGCCCATATCTTGTCCTAACTGTCCCTCTAGACAAAAAGGCTTTGTCTTGACCACATAAAAGAAACCAAGAGATGTGGTGGTGGATGCCTGTAATCCCAGTGCCTGGAAGGCTGAGGTAGGAGGACTGTGAGTTCAAAGCCAACCTGGGCTGCGTGGCAACCTCCGGGCCAGCCTGGGCTAAGTAGTGAGACCTTGTCTGAAAAAAAAACAGTGGTGGGAGTGTAGCTCAGTGGTAGAACACTTGTCTAGCACAGACAAGGCTCTGAGTTCTGATGCCCAGCACTGAACCACCCCCCAAATGATAGCCCTATACCCCTTCCCGCAATCGCTCCTAACTGCTCACCGGTTACTATAGGACAAACCCAAGTTCATACATTATTTAAAGGACAGCACGAACCAGGACAGCTACAGCCAGAAGGAGCTAATGCACGTCACTCAGATTGCATGTCTGTTCCAGGTTATGATGGGAACAACAAATCCAGAGGGTTTGGAAAAGAGAGAAGGGGACGGGGCGGAGTGGAGAGCCAAGGGAGAGGTGAGAGATACATGTCACTGATTAGGAGCATGAAGTACTTGTCCTTCTTCAGGGTCAGAAATGGCTTCTTTTCAATTGGCCCAGCCATACAGCTTCAGAAGGGCCATTTGGGCTTGCTGGCCTCTCCACCGGAAGGTGAGGGGGTCAGATGAAGGCCTTTGAGCCTAGCCCTGGTACCAGGACGAGGTGATTTTGAATCTGGGGAAAGGGGCTCAGCAATGCTTTGTCAAGCCCACTAGTGGAAGAGGCCTAGCATGTACGAAGCCCTGCTCTCAGCCAGGGGACAGCATTGCTAGGAGCCAACACCATGGCTTCCCTCATGGCTATGGTGAAAAGCTATAGCCCAGGCCACTGCTAACTGATATTAAAAAGAAGGAAAGAAATGGGGCTGGAGAGATGCGTCCGTGGGTAAGAGCACTGGCTGTTCTTGCAGGGGACCTGGTTTCAGTTCCCAGCACCCACATGGTGACTCACAACCTTCTGTAACTCCAGCACCAGGAAATTCAGTGCCTCTTCTGACCTTAATGGACACTAGGCATGCATGTAGTATGTATACATATGTGTAGGCAAAATACTCATACACATAAAATAAATCTAAAAGAAATGAAGGAAGGAAGGAGTGAGTAAGTGAGTGAGTGAGTGAGTGAGGGAGGGAGGGAGATATATATATATATATATATATATATATATATATATATATATATATATATATATAGAGAGAGAGAGAGAGAGAGAGAGAGAGAGAGAGAGCACCCAGAAGCCTGAGATTTCTCTGCACTTGGGGTGCAATGGAAGGAGGGACATCCGGTGCTTATTCTAAGCTGGTACAAAGGCCACATGGCAGACGCTGTTCAAAATTCTGATGGTTCAGAGCAGCTGCTATGCAAACTTGAGAACTTGCCTTCAAATCCCCGGCACTTACGTAAAAAGCCCAGCATAGCTGTATGGGCCTGCATCCCAGTGTTGGGAGGGAGCAGGCAGCCAACTAGCTTAGCTGAAATGGGAAGATTTGGGAAGAGACCCTGTTTCAAGGCCATAAAGTGGAAGGCAGTGGAGGAATACACCTAACACCCTGCTCTGGTCTCCAAATGCATGTGCAACATGTACAATCAAAATAAAATAAGATTCTGGAGGAAACTCTAGACACCCCCCACACACACAGAATCCTCACTGCAGGTTTCTTCCACATCAGAATGGTCAGGTTCAGGACCAAAGCCACACTTGCGTTTCCTGGAGAGGTACAAAAATGTCCCCATGTCTGATGTGGAAAGAGGGTGGTTGGGAGTATCACCCAGGTTCAGTCCCCAGAAACCACATTTAAAAAAACCACATTTAATCCCAGTGCTGTGACAGTGGAGAAACAACAGCTGGGGTTGACCTTTGACCTCTACATCCATGTGCACACATGTCCACTCTCACATACATGTGTGCCCAGACACATGCATCCATACACAACAATAATAAATGATAATGGTAAATGCCTAAGAAAAAAGAAACAACTTAGTTAATGAAAAAGGTCAACCTTAGGGCCTCAGTGGTAGAACACTTGCCTAGCTTGTGTGGGAACCTGGGTTCTCTACCCCAACACCCCCCTCCCGCCCCCAAACCAAAAAAGCCAACAAGTACAGCAGGTGGGGGGTGGGGACAGAAACGTTTCCCAGAGTTCTCCTGTATATACCCAGCTTCTATCTGCAGAAGGTGATGGTTCCCAATGAAGGCTGTAACGCCAGTTCCCACCCACCCCACACACTTCTACTATACCATGTCAAGTGAGATCCGCGTGTGCAGCTCCTCAAATCTGGTGGCTATAACTCAAGCAGAGGTGGTACCACCCAGTTTCTGAGGCTAGGTCACTGGACTCTAGCAAGTTTCCTCCTGGTCTTCCTTCTGAATTTCACTCCTAGAATCTGGTGAGCATGCTGTGAGGAAGCCCACATGTGAAGAGGCCCACAGGTAGATATTCTGAGAAAGAGCCACAGCCGAAGGCCAGGCAATAGCCAGTACCCACCACTGTGTGACCGAAGGAGTTTTCAGAGGACTACAGCCTCTAGCCCTCAGGTCTTCCCAACTGAGGTTCCAGACATTACAGTTTCTTTCCAAATTCCTGACAGGATCCATTAACAGAATGAAATGATGGTTATTTTAAGCCAGGAAGTCTGGGACTATTTGTTACACAGCACTAGTGATAGATGCACCTCCAACTGAGTGTAAAACTCTATTTCTCAAGCCGACAACAGAATAGGGGAAGAATTTGTTACAAATGCAAGTCCCGAGCTGGAGAGATGGCTCAGCAGTTAAGAATACTTGTTGCTCTTGCAGAAGACTCAAGTTCAGTTCCCAGCACCCAAGTCAGGTGGTTCATAACACCTGTAAATCCAGCTCTAAGGGATCCAACACTCTCTTCTGACCTCAGGCACCTGCACTCATGTGCATGTGCCCACACACAGACACAGACACGTGTGTGTGTGTGTGTGTGTGTGTGTGTGTATGTGTAATTAAAAATAACATAAAAATTAAAACTATAAGTCTGATTCCAACTCCAGACACAAGGAATCAGAATTTCTGAAAACTTAATGTTTTAAATAAAGAATTCCATATGATTCATAGCTATAACAAAATGCACAACACCCTTAGTGCAGACCTACGGAACAATCTTGATTATGAGTCTTGGTCATGGCTTTAGCTGCAAGTTACGAACTGTCTTTAGGTGACTTAAGCCCAGAATGAGACTAGTGTTTTTCCTCAATGCTGGGAATCAAACCCAGGGCTTTGTGCATGCCAAGCAAGCACTCTATAGCCCTAGCCCCAAATCACTTTCCGAGTGAACAGAGACATACTTCTTAAAACGCCCTGCCTTTACTGAGTCCCTTGTCTTAGTTAATTTTATTTTGCTATTAAAAAAATTCTTTCACCAATTTCTACTTGGTGGTAGAGTTCTTGCCTAGCCTTCAAGAGTCCCTGTGTTTCATCCCTCAACACAGAAGTGAAAGGCAAAAAAGAAAGGAGGAGAGGAATCCTAAGACTGGATTGCTAATTTGTTTATTGAGATAGGGTCTCACTATGTAGCCCTGGCTGACCTGACTGGCCTCGAACTCACAGAAATCCACCTGTGTCTGCCTCCCAAGTACTTGGATTAAAGGCACGCGCCACTACTGCCTGGCTTATTTTAAGTCTTCATTGCATTTATTTGTTTGTTTTGAGACAGGATCTCTCTATGTATCTCTGGATGTCTTAGGAACTCACTATGTAGACCAGGTTGGCCTTGAACTCATAGAAATCTGCCCATCTATGCCTCTGGAGTACTGGAATTGAAGACATGTACCACCACTTTTACTAGTTGCTGCCCCCACCATGTGTGTGTGTGTGTGTGTGTGTGTGTGTGTGTGTGTGTGTGTGTGCCTGCCATGATACATGTGTAGAAGTCAGAAGACAACCTACAGGAACTGGCTCTCTCCTTCCATAATGTAAGTCCCATTAATGCAACTCAGGTCCTCAGGCTTGGCAGCAGTCACCCACTGAGCCATCTCGCTAGGTCTGGACAACTTATTTTTAAAGTTTATTTTGTCCACTGTCTAAGATTGGGGAACTACATCCGACAAGGGCCTTTGTTGACTCATAATGTGGTGGAGGGCAGAAGAGCAAGCCAACCCTAAAAAACCATGGGAGTGAGGGACTGGACTCAGAGCAAACGACTCTCTTGAGAATGAGCATTTTGTGTGTATGTGTATGTGCCTGAGGGCATGAATGGGCACCATGTGTATGCATTGCCTGAGGAGACCAGAAGAGGGCGTCAGATTCCCTGGAACTGGAGCTACAGGAAGGCCGTGAGCTGCCAGAAGTGGGTGCTGTGTCCTCAAGAAGATCAGAAAGTGCTCTTAATCACTGAACCATCTCTTCCGCACTTTGTTTTAAAGTTTTGTTTGTTTACTTGCCTTGGACTTAGATTTTTTTTTGGTAAGATCTTCATGTAGCTTAGGTTGCCACTGAACTCACTATCATGCCAGAGATGATCTTAAACTCCAGATCCTCCTACCTCTACCTCCCAAGGGCTGGGATGTCAGGTACCATGATATCCAACATTTAAAGATCTCTCCACAAGCCACAGGTTGTTGAAAATGTTAAGGACATGCTATCTCTTGGCTCTCGACTCTAAGGGGAGTCAGCCTCTAAGAAAGGTAGTCAGCTAGGTTTTCTGTGCCCAGGAGATACTGTGAACTGGAGCCGAGTGTTATGAGCTTAGCTTCAAATTTAGGTTTGTGGCAAAGGTTTCATCAGGGCTAAACTTTTGTCTAATTACTCCATGTTTATTTATAATGTTAGGTGCTGATATGCTAAGTAGAGTGCTCACTGCTCAGTACACCGGAGTGCATTGGCTCTCAAAGCAAATTGATAATAAGACCTGTAAGAAGCTAGCATCAGGGACCGGGAGGTGGGTCTGTCGGCAAAGGATTTGGCTTGCAAGCGTGAAGACAGAACCCATGCTTTCGTTGTTAAACCCTGGGCACAGTGACTCTGGCTGGAGTTTGTCATCCCAGACCTGGGGAGGCAGAGAGAGGAGAGTCCCTGGGCTGCACTGGCCAATTAGTCTAGTTTAATCAGCAAAGCCCCAGGTCTCAGTGACAGATCCTGTCTCAAAATACAAGGTGGACAGTTCCTGAGGAAAAACATCTGAAGCTATCTTGTGGCCTCCACATGCATGTGTGAACATCACACTCAAATTCTCTACCCCACCCCAGAGAGAGAGAGAGAGAGAGAGAGAGAGAGAGAGAGAGAGAGAGAGAGAGAGAGAGAGAGAGAGAGATGAAGCTCACAAGTGACAATGGTAGGACTTAGGCCCAGTTCCAAAGACTCTGAAGCCCAGGGGTAAACATCTGGGTGACCTTTTAGAAACCAAATCTCTCCTCCGTTCACTTGGAGTTAGGTCTCTGAACTGACACACCTTCCTCTCCCAGGAGGCAGAAACCTGGGACACTCCCAGAGAGCTGGCAACTTCTGTTTTGGCAAGGTTCTTTAGCATGGCTACAGGAGATGAAAGAGAACATGCTGGAACAGGCTCTGGTAAGTGGGCAATGCCCCTGAAAGGGGTTCGTAAAGGATTGTGGGTCCAGGGCTAGGAGAGGGCTGGACGTGATGTGCTATGATTGGCCCAAAGCCCCAGAAGCCAGGTGTGCTGCATCCTTCAGAGCGGAGCTCATCTGACTGGGGTGACTGTCGGGAGAATTTCTCACCCTTAACAAGGATGATCACGAATTACTCATTCCAGAAAGCTGGAAGGCCCTGTATCCCTTCACCTTGACCTTCACCCCACTCTCCTCTTAAACTTTCCAACTTGCAAACCACCAATTAGGAGGCAACAGAAACTACTAGCTGTTAATTAATCCTAATTAACGGGCTACTTAAAGTAAATGCTATTTAAAAAGCCAAAAGTGGTTCACTATTCCCCTAGTTAGCCGAGAAGGCCATGTGAAGGTCACTCAACTGTCATATAGTCTCCTCATTACCTTTCTTTCTAGACTCTTCCTTCCCCTCTGGCCTCTGAATGTGTTACTGTGGAAGCAGAGACTCCGCCTTCTTTAAAAAGTATTCTGTTATTTATTTTCTATACGTGAGTGTGAGTGCACACGTGCTTGTAGGGGTCAGAAGAAGGCAACTTGCCAAAGTTGGTTCTCTTTCACCATGAGGGGTCCCAGGGATCAAACCCAGGTCGTCAGACTTGGTGTGATCTTTCTCAATGAGTGGGGTGTGTGTGTGTGTGTGTATGTGAGAGTGTGTGTGTGGTGTATATGCATGTGTGTGTTTATGTGTGTGGTGTGTGTGGTGTATGTGCATGTGTGTGTTTATGTGTGCATGTATATGTTTATGTGTGTGATGTGTGTGTTATGTGTGTGATGTGTGTGCACATGTATAAGTATACCTGAGTGTGGAGGCCAGAACTTGAACGTCTTGGTCTATCATTTTTCTCCTGTTCACTTAAGGTGAGATCTCTCCCTGACCCATGAACTCACGTTTGCTAGACTGCTGGCCGGCAAGCCTCAGTGATCTTCCTGTTCTGTCTCCACCCCGGCTCACCAGTGGGTTTACAGGTGCATGCAGCCATGCCCAAATTTGTACATGGGTGCTGGGAATCCGCACCCAGGCCCTCATGTTGTCATGACAACCTTTCTTACCTCCTGAGCTGTCTACTCAACCTGACCCCGCCTTCTTGATTGTTACTTATCAGCCTTGTTCTCCATCATGTTTGGGATGACCTCTCTCTAGTGGAGGCAGGGGACATCACAATGAGGAATGTTCGTGTGTCCAGAAACCTTTGCAGGGTCTTCTGAAGGTGGTCTCAAGGCTCTGGGTCTTGACATCTAGTCTGGTCCCCCTCCATGCATCCAAGCAAGGGCTCTGTGGAAGTCAAATCAGAGGGCTCCACTAAAGGTTCCCAGCTTTCTGCTTCTGAACACACGGCACAATTACTTTTCTTGGCCTCCTGTGAGCACCAGATACTCCAACTCCAAATGTGTGTGTGTGTGTGTGTGTGTGTGTGTGTGTGTGTGTGTGTGTGAGAGAGAGAGAGAGAGAGAGAGAGAGCAGTCAAATCACTAAGGAACATTTTTTGTTTGTTTGTTTTAAACTGGACCACAGCCTAGCACTCACCACAGGGCACAGGGCTAGTTAACCTCTCAGTTTGGAAGCAACTTTCCAATTGGGGAATTCTTGTCAATAATATCTGAATGGATTAAAAATCTCATACAACACTAGGCAAGTTGGGAGGGTGCGTAAGTCATTGCCTACAGCAGGTTTTGAATGAATTTACTGCTCTGCCATCCACAGCTGACACTCTTCAATTCTCCACACCACCGCACAGCTCTTGGTCCCCATGGTGCTGGAGAAGCCCACCAAGCCCAGAGCTCAGGAGCTGGCTTGCTGGGCGCCAAAGCTCTTTCCGATGCTTCCAAGCGCAATGCCTCACTTGTTCAGAACAATGCCATCCCTGACATGGCGTCAGCACAGTCTTGTTCTCGATGGTGACTCAGTTATCACATGGGAACTCACCTCCATGCAACAGTGGCCTCTGAGGACACTCCCAGGCAAGCTAACCTAAAAAGCCCAGAAGAGAAAGGCTTGCAAAATCAGGAGGAAAAAGCCTCGATCGCTGTGGGTAAAATTGATCGAAAGTGTCACACACTGGAGATGGAAACCAGCAGGCAGAAACACAGTGGCTGAATCCCGGGGCAGGAAGTAATCCCTGCTTCCCTCTGCTGCAGCTGTCTACCTCCCCACTGAGCGTGTCCATGACGTCAGTGCTGACGTCTGAAGGCTGCGGACATTTGGAAGATGCCTGTGGCCAACAGCACACATGAGCTCTGTGGGAGGGATGCAGAACGAGGCTGCATGGCCACAGCTGTACACGGCCAACCAGCCTGAGGAGCAGCCAGGGATGCTCTCTGTAATTCTTGGGCAGAGGACACGTAGGGGTAGAATGAGTGTCCCCAATGGGGTGGGGTGGATATTGAGTGCCTCCTAGGCCTCATGTATATTTAGTTCATCATGAATATTTAATGTCTCAGGTGTCTTTAATACATGTGGTGCCTCGTGAATATTTTGTGGCTCTTGTATATTTAGTGCCTCATGAATACTAGGGCTCTCTTGATCCTTCTACCCCTATCAGTGTTCACATATAGGCTCTTCCATGTAGGCCCGACATTTCTCCTAGGTAACTAACGTATTTATTGATGACAATATTTAGCGGCCCCACTTGTCTTCTTGATTTCTATGGCAGAGTCAAACATACACAGTACCAGAAATGTGCATTGATTTTGTCACTTGGAACAAAAATGGAACAGGCTGTTGTTGGCCTTGATTTCCCGCACTGCTGGACTCCATGCTGGGCTCCTGGAAAGAGCCCAGCAGCAGCCCAGCAAGACAGACCGGCCTTCCTCCTCTCTCCTTCCTTCCTTTCTCCCCCTCTCTCTTTCACTCTCTCCTCATCCCTCTCTCCTTTGTCTCTCTTTCTTCTCCACTCCTTCTCTCTCTCTCTCTCTCTCTCTCTCTCTCTCTCTCTCTCTCTCTCTCTCTCTCTCTCTCACACACACACACACACACACACCTTCTTTCTTGCTTGTTTTTTGAAACAAGGTCTCACCATGTCACCCAGACTAGCCTTGAACCCACTCTCCTCGCCCGGCCTCCTGCATGCTGGGACTGCAGGTGCGTGCTGCTCTGCCTGTTATCCTTACTTTTTCTACGAGGACACCAAAATGCAGAGAGGCTTAGACCTCGCCACAGCCCATACAAATAAATACACAGTAAGAAGCATGGTCAGAGTTTGAGGTCAGCTCTCATTTGATGTCTCCATTACATCATGTTTGCTGGCTCTGGTCCCCGCTGGGAAGTGATTGACATTTTGCATCAGCTTAATGCCTTCCATGTTTCAGCTCCATAGTTTCTACTCCCTCCATTGTAAGATGGTTAGGGCCATTTGCCTGGACTACTGCAGTACCCACTTCAGCCTCTCCCTCTATTAATCCAGAGAAACCATTTAGCAACAGAAATCGGACCACACTTCAATCCTCCAGTGGGGCTTGTGGACATAGCTTACCTAGAGCACTTGCTTAGCATGTATGAGGCACTGAGTTGAAAGAAATAAAAAGGAGAAATAGACTTTCCAGTGGAATTCCTTTGCTCGCTGTATTAAGATCCAAATCCTCACTATAACTACAACTTCCCACCAGTCTGTTGTCTGCTGACTACCTCAGCCCGTCTCCTTCCCGTACCCTCCTGGCGTCTGGCACATTGTTAGTACCACACACTAAGAATCTTCGGTCAGTCCTCAAATATGCCATACTGGCTCCCGCTGCGGGGTACTGTTCCTTCCAGCTGCAACGCTTTCCCCTTTTTTCCTCACACAGTTAATGCCCACCCATCTTCACGATTAAGATTCCTTCCCCGACCTCTTCACTCTTCTAATGTCATTTTCCTAGTTTGCAGAGCTCTGGGATCTTCTTGGAATCTTACTCACATTGCTATAAATATTTACCACCCCCTTCAGTGACCCATAAATGCTCTGAGGTCAGGGCCTTTGCTTCCCTTGAAACTAAGTAAGTCTCATGGGTGCTCCGTAAGTGTCTTTGTCTCTGTAGATTCCTTTCTGAAGGAAGTTGCTAGAACCTCTGCATCAGGCACATCCCTGCCTCCTCTCCCTCTCTTCTCTCCTCCCCCTCCCCCTCTGGCTTGCCTTGCCTTGCCCAGAACTAAAATTGTTTTCTACTTGTATATGTACCCCTATGTGGTCTCAAACATACCCTTCCCCCCATGACTCTGCTAGAAAATTTTCCCATGACAAAATCATCCCCTTAGAATAGAATCTTCCATGAAAATGCAAGTCTTCTTTGAAAGGCTTTTCTACAGCTTTGCTACTCTGCTAGAATCAGATTCCAGTCCCACCTATTAAACGCTGCGGTGGTTTATATGTGAACTGCCCTCTACAGACTCATGTAGACTATTTGGTCCCCAGCTGGTAGCACTGTTTTGGAAGGATGCAGCTCCTTTCAACGGTGAGGTCTTGCTGCAGGAGGTGAATAACTGGGGGCAGGGTTCTGAAGCTGCTTCCTTTCCACTCTGATTTCTGACTGTGGACTCCACGTGACCAGCCATCTCCCGCTCCTGCCACCATATCTTCCCATAGGCTGCTGTCTGTCCGGTATTTGGTTACAACAGCCAGAGAAGTAACCAACAGAAGTGTCTGCAGTGTGTCAGCGACTGTGGGAGCCTTTACTGCCCACAGGACATTAGTCATCTCTCACACTGTACCAGTTAGTGCCAGACTTAGCTGTTTAGGAAACAAGCGTCTGTCTGTCATTTCCCACTTTCCTTGGGTCAGGAGTCTAGGTGAGGATTAGCTGGCTGCCCCCCAACCCATCATCCCTGAGGGGGCAGGGTTTCTCTGTGTAACAGCCCTCGTTGTCCTGGAACACTCTTTGAAGACCAGGCTGGCCTCAAACTCACAGAAATCCACCTTCCTCATCCTCCTGAGTGCTGGAATTAAAGGCACGCGCCACCATTGCCTGGCTGAGACATCTGCTTTTCACCTCATGAGTCCTGCATAGGGCAGTTCACAGGAAGGCTCTGCTTCCCTCAGAGCCACTGAACAAGAGAGCAAGACAGGGTAGACAAGATGAAACACGATGCTTCACATCCTGGAAGTGACACACTGTCCCTTCTGTCTGATTTCTACTCACTGAAAGTGAGTCATTCAGCCTAACCCACACTCCGTGGCAGAGGCACAGGCGGCATCTCTTACTCTCCAGCAGCCCTGGGAGGGGAAAGCTGATTCAGAGAGGGTGAGTGAGCTTCCCAAATCTCACATGGCGCTTTGGCTGGGCTGCAGAGCCCAGCTGTGGGTTCCAACACTACCCCAGGCTGTGTGGGTGAAGGCACTTTGTGTCTGTCATTTTTATCTATAGGCAACTGACCTGTTGTGAGAGGCCACCCTTCACAATGTGGGTGGGCCTCATCTGAGCACTTCAAAGCCTTGCCCAGAGAACAAAGAATTCTTCCTCAAGCCTAGCTTCCAAGCTGTGACTGAGCTGCCAGCCTGCAGGCTGTCCTGTACATTTCAGACTCATGATTGTAACATCAAGCTGATGTAGTGCCACACGCTTAAAACTCTAGCTACTCTGCAGATTGAGGCAAGAGGATCATGAGTTCGATGACAACCTAGAAGGCACAGTGAGACCCTATCTTAACTCCTGTTTGAGTCTCCAAGCTGCCCTATGAACTTGAGACTTAAGGCTGCAGCACCAGCTCCTCTCGGGGCTCCTAGCCCACAGCTTGTCCAGCCAACTTTAAGCTTCTCAGGCCCCATAATCACATGCATCTTTTTCCAAATATGTGTTTATGCATGCGTATTTGTGTGCATGTGCATGCCAGTGCCCTCAGAGGCTACAAGAGGTTGTTGGGTCGCTTGGAGCTGAAGTTACAGGTGGTTGGGAGCCATCTGACTTGTGTGCTAGGAACCAAACTTGGGTCCTCTGCAAGAGAAGTGTGTGTGTGTGGGGGGAGGTTGTTTGTTTTTGTTTTGTTTTATTTTTTTGTTGCTGTTTTTTGTTTTTTTGAGACAGGGTTTCTCAGTGTAGCTTTGGAGTCTGTCCTGGAACTCATGTTGTAGCCCAGGCTGGCTTTGAACTCACAGAGATCCTCCTGCCTCTGCCTCCCAAGTGCTGGGATTAAAGGTGTGTGCCACCACCGCCTAGGTGCAGTGTTTGTTTTTAATTGTTCAGACTTCTTTCCAGTACTAAGTATATAGTTCTCAGAAGGATTCAGCATTCTCCAGCACAATATATGATGTCTTGGTATAGTATTTTAAGTTGAGATAGTCAATTGCAGGAAAGACTCTGAGCTCTTTTTGGTCTCTTACAGCAAATCAGAAGACCCTCATGTGGGAAATGTCCCCTCCCAGTCACCCAGGATGGGACACCCCCCTCCCCAGTCTCTCAAGATGGAGGGTCATCCAGAGGAATCTAGAAGAACAGGGCTTGCTGTCTACCCACAGTTCATATCACTTTATTCTAACACATTTTCTCACCATTTTCTCCCCTTCATCAAGCCAAGTATAAAAACACCAGTTTTAACATTTTCTCCAGATCTTAATTTCTTCGTGAAGGTTCCTATGTTATAGGAAATATATTTTTACACTTTTCTTTTGTAACTTGTTTTTTTAAAAAAAATAATTAAATTTTTTTTGGAATGAGAATGCACTTCAGAAGATAACTCACAAGAATCAGTTCTCTCCTTCCACCACATGGGTCCTAAGGGTTGGACTCAGTCTGTCAGTAAGTGTCTATCTGCTTTACAAGCCATCTCATCAGCCCCTAACACTGACACGTCCATCTTTAGAACTCATTTCTGCGTGTCTTTATCTTCTTTGATGTATGATTAAGGAAGGGTGTGTACTCCATGGCACACCTGTGGAGACCAGAGGACAATTCTGTGGAGTCAGATCTCACCTCCCACCTTTACATGTTGCGGGAATCAAACTCAGCTCCTCAAGTTTACACACGGCAAGTACTTTAACCACCAGGCCTTCCTCTTAATTTGGTAAGAATTTTTTGTTAATCTTATGTATAGGACTACAGCCAGAGAACCTAGGAAGGTAGAGTAAAAACTCTACAATTCACTTCCTCTAACACACACACACACACACACGCACGCACGCACGCACGCACGCACGCACGCACGCACGCACGAAAGCACGCATGCGCGCTCACCCCAGTAAGTCTCCTAAGTCAGGTCATTGGTAAATGGCAAAACAGGGAGTTGGGGAAAGACTGTGAGCATAATGTAGACCTTCACTCCGTAAGCATGGCATGAGTGATATGGCAGATAGTACTTCCAAAGATGGTGGCCGTAGTGCATCCCAGTCCACATGCTTTTCTTGTCATGTGACCTTGAGGGCTTTCCCACTTGGAGGTGGAGGGGTCTGTAGTCTCTCTCTTTGAGGATGGTTGTGTGGATGACAGTGACGTAAGTGACACTATCTGACACAGTTGTCACTCTGTTACAGTTTGAATGTGTCCCCACAGGCTCATGTGCCTGAACGCTTGGTCAGTCTCCAGCTGGTGACGCTGTTGGAGGAGGTTGTGGAATGTTTATGAACAGGGACTTCCGTGGAGGAAGCGGGCTGCTGGGCAGCTGGCCTTGAGTTTTATAACCTGGCCTCACTTCCTGCCCCCTCTCTGCCTCCTCTTCTGCCTGAGATGTGAGGGGGTATAGAGTCTCCTAGGCATGGAGCCACTAAGGAGCTGCACAATGTCATAGCCTCCCACCACACCAGACTGCAACTCCTAAACCATCAGCCACAATGAACTCTTCTTCCTTTGTGTTTCTTCCGCTCATAGCAATGAGAAAACAGCGACTACACTTGCCCAGCCATGGGGTTAGGATTGAGCCGCAACTTAGTGGTACCAAGGCAGGAAAAACTAAGGGGCATGGGAAGAGAAAGGGCCCCCTCACTCTGGGATCTCGATTTGAGCCAGAAGCTTCAATACAAATGACCAAGTCAGAGTTGTCTGTAGACACTGGCCTTCTTTTCCCAAAGACATCTCAAGTAAGGTTAAAAACAACTAAAGCATGATACTGAAACACTTACGGCCAGAGTGTCTAAAACCTTGGTCATAAGTGTATTACCACTCCTCTCGCTTCTAAACTCAAACACCTTCTACAAGCACCTTCCAATAGTAAGTAGGGCTGGAGGGATGGCTCAGTGGGTAAAGGTGCTTGCTGCCAAGCCTAAAGAGTTAATCCCTGGACCACAGAGTAGGAGACAACAAACACTTGCAAGTTGTCCTCTGACCTCGACAGGAGTGCGTATATGCTCTCACACCCATATGCACACATACTAAGTAAATGTAATTTGTCCTTAAATCTCAAGAAAAGGGAGTAGGGGCTGGAGGATCATTGGTTAAGAACATGCACTACTCCTCCAAAAGTTTGAGTTCCACCAACCATGTCAGGTGGCTCACAGTCACTTGTAACTCCAGCTGCAGGAGCATCCAGCTCTTCTGGCCTCTGTGGGCACCTGCACTCAGGTGCACATACCTAGACACACACACACACACACACTTCAAACACTGAATCTTTAAACCTTATTGTAAATTGCATCCCTTGAACAATAACTTTAAAAGACACAGATTCACTGGGGAGTGGTGGTGCACACACCTTTAATTCCTGCACTCAGGAGGCAGAGGCAGGCGGATCTCTGTGAGTTCAAGGCTAGCCTGGTCTACAAAGTGAGATCCAGGATAGTCAGGGCTACACACAGAGAAAGTCTGTCTAGAGAAAACAAAACAAAAGACACAGATTCACATACACAGCCATTATGGAGACATCAAAGCCTGCCACTCTGTTGACATGCCCACCTTTAAGTCTAGCTCTCTAAATACCCACACTTCAATATGAACTAATATAAATACTGTTAAATATGAACGATATAAATATGAACTCTCATCTCTCTCTAGTAAACTTCTTAACTGTTTCACTCCACCCCACTGAAATTCTTTTCTGCAGTGTAGTCAAGA
Source organism: Peromyscus eremicus (assembly GCF_949786415.1). Lineage (NCBI taxonomy): Eukaryota > Metazoa > Chordata > Mammalia > Rodentia > Cricetidae > Peromyscus > Peromyscus eremicus. Next base: position 53,609 of record NW_026735928.1, read on the forward strand.
ATCTGGAATTACCTGAGTGGAAGTCCCTAAGTACTCAGACTACGGATGGCAGTGCCAGGCTTCAAAGCCCTGTACTTAAAAGCCCTCTGCTCCATCTTCAGCATGGCAGGAAGAAATACAGTGTGGTTGGATTTTTCTTTGGGCTGCCAGCTCACAAATAACAACATGGAGACTTATTATTGATTATGAAATCTTGGCCATTAGCTTAGGCTTATCCCACTAGCTTTTATAACTCAAATTAACTTGTTTTTATTAATCTACATTCTGCCATATGGCTCAGTTACCTCTACTCTGTGCCGTATGTCTGACCTCTTGAGTGTACTCTGTGAGCCCAGACTCATCCCTATGACTTCATCTCTCCCTGGAAGTCCCTATTCTCTCCTGCCTAGCTATTGACCATTCAGCTTTTTTCCTATACCAATCACAGCAGCACATCTTCACACAGTGTAAACAAATATCCCGCAATAGTAAGGTGACTACACCTTTGCCTGTCTCTTTTGTGATGTCCATACTTGGAGCTCAGCAGTCATACTGTGAGACAGCCCTCACGAGCCTGTGTAAAGAGATCATCTGGGGGTGTCCTAGGAGATGGCCAGCATCAATCACCAAATTGGCAAGTGTACAGGCCCTCAGATTATTCCAGCAACAGCTTTTGCATCCTCCCAGTGGAGTTCCAGGTATTCTAGAGTGGCATCAGGCTGCTTCACCAACCTTGTCCGAGGGCAGGGCATGCTATAACTCAATGATGCTGTTTGAAGTCACTAGTTTTGGGAGTTTCTACAACAATCACCCTCTGAACTGTCTGGCCGAAGGGATACATTGGTGAGCAACATGGATATGATTTAATGGTATTTTGGATTATTCAACTGAGGCGGTAATAAAATATCATAGACCCATACTTTTAACCAACAGAAAGGTATTTTTTGCATTTCTAGAGGTTAAGAGCCTAAGCTCAAGATGCTGGCAGAGTCAGTTCATAATGAGGATGTCTTAGTTTGGGTTTCTATTTTTGTGAAGAGACACCATGGCCATGGCAACTCTTATAAAGGAAAGTCATTTAATTGGGTGGCTTACAGTTTCAGAAGTTTAGTCCATTATCATGGTGGGATATGGCAGCATACAGGCAGACATGGTGCTGGAGAAGGAGCTGAGAGTTCTACATCTTGCAGGCAACAGGAAGTGAACTGAGACACTGGGCATGGCATGAACACATATGAGACCTCAAAGCCCATCTCCACAGTGACACACTTTCTCCAACAAAGCCACATCTACTCCAACAAGGCCACACCTCCTAATAGTGCCACTCCCTTTGGGGCCATTTTCTTTCAAACCACCACAGAGGACTCTCTTTCTGGCTTACAAATGACTATCTTCTCCCTGTGTCCTTGCACACACACATACACACACACACACACACACACACACACACACACACACCTCCTACCTCGTAAGGTCACTGATACCATTCATCACAAGCCTAATCTCACAACAGCTCCACCTCCTAATTCCATCTTTTGAGGGTCAGGTTTTCAACAGGAGCGTGTGGGAGCACGGACATTCAGAACACAGCGAATTTCCACTCCAAGCAGGGAAGTCAGCTCTCTCTTTCTTCAGCGAGCACAGCAGAATCCCAGCCTTTGGGCTCCTTCTCCAGGGGCAGGCCTTAGAAAAGGACCAAGGAAAGGCCAGTCTGTGTTGTAATTAAGGCAAGGCTGCATTTGATCAAGGTGACAAGGGAGGCATGAGAGTCTGAATACTCCGAGTGCAGTTTCTGGGCATCCAGCCTCCTGAGTCATGGGCTCCATGGACCTTTCTGTTTGCATTTTACATCCCCCCTCTCTTGGACAAGTCAGGCCTGGAAACGTTTCAAGGAAAGGACCTTGCTCCTCAAAGGTCCTCCTGGAAGACTGAGAGAGCTTCACTCCTGGACTCCTGGGTTTTGGGGACAAATGTCTTCAAACTGCACATTTCCATCCTGAGCAGGCAGGTAACTCACCTGTGGTAGACTCACATGACACAGCAATGAAAAAGAATGAATGGCAGACCTCAGTGGTATCGGTGAATTTTCTAGACACCTTCTTCAGGGAAAGAGGACAGACATGGAAATGTAAAGGTACTGGCCTTTATTTACTTAAAGTTGAAGAACACCTTTGTTGGGTTTGAAAAAGATTTTATTTTATTTTTAAATTCATGTATATATGTGAATGTCTCCATGTGGAGGTGTGCCTGTGAGTGCAGGGGCCAAAAGAGGTCCTTGGAATCCCTTGGAGCTGGAGTCACAGGCGGCTGTGAGCTGCCGGCGGCTGTGGGTGCTGGGAGTCGAACTCAGTTTCTCTGCAAGAGTAGCCCACACTCCTAACTGCTCAGCCGTCTTGCCAGCATACATTTGCTGTTGTAATTGACTTCAATATAGGAATTTTTGGAGGTGACTTTGAGTTTGATGGAAGACTTTTTTTTTTCTGTCTCCTTAGCTTGAGGGCTAGGGTTCTGGAAAATTTAATAGCCACCAAAGTCACCTTGAGCCAACGGCTTTCCAGTTTCCTCAAGAATTCAGAGAATGAAACTCACAGACCACAAAGGGCTAGTTTTAGAAGTTTTTTGTTTTGTTTTGTTTTGTTTCTGCTTTTGTTTTTTAACAGATTTTTCGGTGGAAGCTTAACGGAGAGAAGACGGGGTTCCTGTGTAGCAGGAATGGGGTACAGCTTAGCTGATAGTCTGGGGCATTGTAAGGACTTAAGGCAGAAGCTGGGGTGATACGTGGGAGGGGCACGAGCTGGTCAGTGTGGTTGGCACAAACACAAGGTGGGCGGGTCCTCCTCTCACTTTCAGTCAAGTAAAGCTTCCAGGCGGGAGTCAGAGGTAACATGGAGACAAGCACCAGAACTTTCTTCTGGTGTCCTGGCCTTGGCGAAGGACATTCTTGGAACTGGTGTTTGGGGTTCTTGCCGTTTCTGTTCTCATCAATTTGACTTTTTTTGTGTGTGTGTCTGTTTATGTCTCTGGCATTCTTCCTACTTGGGTTAAATGCCCACCCCACTCCCCCCTGCATATAACTCACCCTCTACTCCCCTACTCCCATATCCAGAGTGACAAGCACACTTTCCAGAAGGGACTCCAGGCAGATTTGTTGAAGTGCAGCTTGGGAAGGTGTTGGTGCATTTTATTGATTGATTGATTGATTTCTTGTGGGTGGGGGACACAAGTGTCGTAGCATATGTGCAAAGGTCAGAGGACACTTGTGGGAGTCAGTTCTCTCTATCATTGGGTCCTGGGATCAAACTCAGGTCTTCAGGCTTGGCAGCAAGCTCCTTTATCCATGGAGGCATCCCAACAGCCCATTTGTTTGTATCTGGAAGTCAACAGCGAGAGAAAGACTAAAAAGGAAAGCTGAACGACCCCACATCAGCTCTACCAGCAAAGATACAGCTGGCACGAAGGAATTGTTTGGAACTGGCCTGGCATTTGCAAGGGTAGCAGCCATCATCAGTGCGGGGCACACTGGATGAGAATGGAGGAGCGGGGCATCCTTCTCAATGCCCCCTCCAAATTGACCCTTCCATACTTACCTCACCACTGTCATCTTGTGTGAGATTTGCTACAAAATTTGCTGTGGAGAACTACCAAGGAATGCCAGACACAGTTCCTCTTGCTGGGAGCATCTCAACAGTTATTGAATGAACAAAAAAATGGATAGATAATTTCCAATTAGCCATGGGATATTGAGCATTTATGTGCCCCCATTGCATGCCCCACAGCTCTCTTTAAAGCTGCAGTAATGGGATTTTTTTTAGGTTCCAAATACATCAGGACAGAAATAAAAAGTGAGAGAGAAAAATGCAGCCGCTGGAAGATATCATTAACGTTTTGGCAACCAGAAAGCAAACAGACAAAAGGTAACTGAGTTAACAGACCAGCACCTGGAAAATTCTGGAAGCTGAGGATGGTAGGGTATTTGCCTAGCATGCTTACAGCCCTGGGTTCCATTGTCAGCACAAGAACCAATCCCCCAAACCAAAACCAAACAACAACAATAAAAACCAGAAAGAAAACGCTGGAATCTAAGTGTGCTGCTTAGTTTGAACTGTCAGCCTGATACAACCTAGAATCACCTGGGAAGAGACTCTTAGTGAGGAATTGCCTAGATCAGGTTGGCCTGTGGGCATGTCTATGGGGGATTATCTTGATTGTTAATTGATATGGGAAGACTCAGTCCAATGTGGGTGGCACCATTCCCTAGGCAGGGGTTCCTGAACAATATAAAAGAGTAGAAAGCTAGATGAGAGAAAGGAAGAAAGGACTGGTGCATTTATTCTCTCTCTCTCTCTGCTCCTGACTATGGATGTGATGTTTTAAGTTCCTGCCTTGACTTTCCTGCAATGATAGACTGTAACCTAGAACTATCAGCCAAGTGATCCCTTTCTTTCCTAAGTTGCTTTTGGTCAGGGTATTTTATCAGAGCAACAGAAATGAAAGTAAAGCACTAAGTGACTGTAGGCGTGGAAATGGCGAGAAGCAAGCCAATTCAGTAAGCAGAGCTCCAGAGAGACAGAGGGCTCACAAGGCACCAGGTACCAAGGAAAGGGTTGGAAAGCAGATTGTCTGTAATTTGTCAAAGAAGCACTGAGACTCTGCCAACCATCCTAGCCACTGTGTCTCTTCTCCCCAACCCATGTGACCTGGGATTCACTTCCTGAAGAGACTGACTGTAAAGGGCTCTAAACTCAGGACAACATGCCCTATTGCCCATAAAGCTATCATACAGGAAATGGGGGTACTACATTGGAGCCAGAGTAAATAAATGGTCCTCGCCATTTTAAGCCACTAAGTTTTGGGGTGATTTGTTACAAAGCAGTAGAGTGGATAACTGATATGAAGGTGAATTCCGAATGTGGAAAGTGTGATGTTAATCTTTCCATAACTATAACAAAATATCTGGGAAAACCAACTTATAAAGAGAAAAGCTTAGTTTTGCCTTCCTATTTTGGAGAAGGCAGTCCATGATCAGTTGGCTCTACTGCTTTGGGCTGGAATGAAGCAACACATCAGGGGAGCAGGTGTTAGAGAAAAACTGCTTACATTATACCCAGGGAGGGAGCAAGAAAGAGGTTGGAGGGTCCCACAATCCTATTTAAGAGCACACTCCCAGTGTCCTGAAGATGTCTCACTGGGCCTTACCTCTTAAGGTTTTACTACCTCCCCAAAACATTACCTTAGGAAGCAAGCCTTTAACACACGGGCCTTTGAGAGACATTCGGGGCCCAAAAGTTTAGTATGTAGTATTCAGAGGACTGACCAGTAGCCCAGAGTGGGACCCAGGCAGTCAGAGCAGTAGCAGCAGCAGACAGGGTTCACAGACAAAGTTCTCAAATTAAAAATCAAGAAAGTTGAGGAATGTAGGTGGAGTTTTTCATTGGGACCTCAGTTAGCTCTATTTCACCAGCTGCTTCCCAAATAACCACTCAGAGACTTATTATTAATTATAAATGCTTGGCTGATAGCTCAGGCTTGTTAATAGCTCTTACATTTTTTTTATTTTGCAATACAGTTCAGTTCTATATATCAGCCACGGATTCCCTTGTTCTCCTGCCTCCCACCCCCCTCACCTTCCCCACAGCCCACCCCCTATTCCCACCTCCTCCAAGGCAAAGCCTCCCCCATGGACTGAGATCAACCTGGTAGACTCAGTCCAGGCAGGTCCAGTCCCCTCCTCCCAGGCTGAGCCAAGCAACCCTGCATAGGCCCCAGGTTTCAAACAGCCAACTCATGCAATGAGCACAGGACCCGGTCCCACTGCCTGGATGCCTCCCAAACAGATCAAGCCAATCAACTATCTCACCCATTCAGAGGGCCTGGTCCAGTTGGGGACCCCTCAGCCATTGGTTCATAGTTTATGTATTTACATTCGTTTGGCTATTTGTCCCTGTGCTTTATCCAACCTTGGTCTCAACAATTCTCGCTCATATAAACCCTCCTCTTTCTCGCTAATTGGACACTCAGAGCTAACTCTTACATTTTTAAATTAACCCATATTTCTTATTTACCCTCTGCCACATGGCAGTACCTTCTCTCAACATGGGACGTTTATCTTGCCTCTTTCTGTGTCTCTTGAGACTTCTCTAACTCTGCCCTTCTTCCCAGTGTCCTTAGTCTGGTTAGTCCTTAGTCTGTCTTAGTCTTAATCCCACCTAACCTTATCCTGTCCAACTATTGGTCAGTTGGCTTCTTTACCAGACCAATCACAACAACATATATTCACACAGTGTAAAGGACTATTTATTCCACAAAAGGGTTTGTTTGCATGCGCTCTGGAGTAACATCCCCATCTTCTGGAGCCAGTCTAGACTATATAGGCAGAAAGGGCAACAAACAAAAATAGGGTAAGAGAGATATTAACTCAAAAGAAAACAAAACTTTGTTCTGCAAAGGACATGTACTTAGAGCATCCTACACCAGGTGACAGTGCATACCTTAACATATTATAAACACTGATTTTTGACTTAATAAATGTTGACATACTAGAAGAGACAGTATAGGTGTGTGTTGTGGTTTGAATGAGAAATGTCCCCTGCAGACTCAGGTGTTTGAAAACTTGGTCCCCAGTTAATGAGGCTTTGGGGGAATCTTTAAGAAGTGGAGCCTTGCTGGAGGAAGTGGATCCCCGGGAGTGGCCCTGAAGCTTCTTAGTCTGACGTCACTCCTTGTCTGTCGTCCCTCCTGACTGCAGACACCTGGAACCAGCTGTCTCAGGCGCCTTCCTCAATGCATTCCTGGCCACAGTGGGCTCTGTCTTCTTTTAACCTGTAGGACAAAATAAGCTGTTCCTCCCTGGAAGTTGTGTCTTGCGAGGTGTTTGTCACAGCAAAGAGAAAAGGAGCTGAGATAGTGTTCTGGTGGGGAGTGTTCAATTTAATTTTGAAGGGGAAAATTTGTTTCTAGGATAGCCATGGCAAACCAAGTGGCTATAGATGAATTCGTTCACATTTAGAGACTAGAGTCCAAGGTCAAGTGTCAGCAGGCTCCCTCTCCTTCTGAAGGTACTAGGACAACCTACTCTAGGCCTATCTCCCAGTTGTGGATAGTCTCTTGACTTGTAGTAATGTGGCACAAATCTTTTATTTCTTTTAGGTGTATGGGTGTTTTTCTTTCATGTATGTCTGTGCACCATCTGAGTGCCTGGTACTTGTGGATGCCAGAAGGTGGCATTGGATCCCCCAGAACTGGAGTTACAGATGGCGTGAGCTGCCATGTGGTGCTGGGAAATGGAGCTGGGGCCTCTGGAAGAGCAGCCAGTGCTCTTACTAGACGACCCACAACTCCAGCCCCGTGCACAAGCTTTTTTTGGTTTTGGTTTTGGTTTTAACTGTGTAGAGCAGGCTGGCCTTGAACTCACAGAGATCTGCCTGCTTCTGCCTTCCAAATTCTGGGATTAAAAGTATGTGCCACTACCATCTGTCTGGGGGTAAGACAGCAGGTCTTAAGGACAGTCATCCTACTGGATTAGGGGTCCACTTTATGTTATTACTATGACCTCATCATAACACAATTCCAATGACCCCAGTTTCAGACAAAGTCACATTCCGAAAAGGTTAAGTGTTCAGCATCTTTGGAGGTGACATAATTTAATTGATAACAGATAGATAACGTGCAAGATTTGTAAATCGAGATCACCACATCAATATGTTATTTAGAAATTAGGAAATAAAGAGTGGATATACAGTCCAGTGAGAGGGAGCAAAGCTCTGGGTTTAATCCCCCATACCCAAACCACATACACACAATCAACAATAGCAATTCCAGCCTGTTGCAGAGGCTCACAGCTGTAATCCTTGCATTGGGGAGGCAGAGGCAGGAGAATTGCCTCAAGTTGGAGATCTGCTTGGGATACTTAGCAAGACTGCCTCAGAAAACTCCAAACCAAAAAAAGCCCAAAAAAACAAAAAACCCAAAACAACCAAACAAAAACACAAGCAAAGAAAGAACAGGAAAAGGAAGGGGAAAAGGGAATAGGAGAGAAGACAGACAAACAAGAGAAAAAACCAGTGTGTCAGACAGACTCTTCTGGGTGCATCCAGTCGCCATGTTTTCTTCAAGAGCCTGAAGGGATTACTCACACCTTTAAAATGTCCGTTTCTCACCTGCCTTGATTATCACACTTGTCATGTTCCAGATCCCTTATCTGTGATCTGCTCGGACCATCAACTCCTGCAGGCTAATGGAGACACCAAAGGACAGAACTAAGAGTTAAGTTACTACTCAGTAACAACCAGGCCATGGCTACTTGGAGCCTGACTGTCCCCCAGGGACTTATGAGGTCTTATACAAACATGTGTTGCCTAACTCCTAATAACTCACAGTGCCCTATCCAATGACCTCTAGAAAGACAACGTTCACTGTCAAGTTTACTACTCAATGACATAGCAATGGGGCTGGAGAGACGGCTCAGTGCTTAGCAGTAATTGCTGCTCTGGCCGAGGACCTGGGTTTGGCTCCCTTGGGAGCTGCCTGTAACTCCAGCGCCGGGAGATCTGTTGTCCTGTTCTGGCCTCTGTGGTCTTTTACACATATGCATACATATACATTAAAAAAAGATAATGAGCTGGATGGTGGTGGCGTATACCTTTAATCCCAGCACTCGGGAGGCAGAGGCAGGAGGATCTCTGTGAGTTCAAGGCCAGCCTGGTCTACAGAGTGAGTTTCAGGACAATCAAAGCTACACAGATAAACCCTGTCTCAAAAAAACAAAATAATAAAAAAAAGATGAGTGCTCACTTGTCTATCTAGATATGGACCCCCTCACACACACACACACACACACACACACACACACACACACACACACAAATGGATTATGAGATAAGACTAGGTGACTTCTACTTTAATGATAAAAAAGAACCCTCCCATTAGCCCATGATCCCCTCTCAAAACAGCTAATAACCTGAGTCATGGTCCCAGCCTGGCACTAAGTTTTTAATTTTATTCAATTTAAATCAATTTGAATTCATTTTTATTATCATATATTAGTTGTTTATGGTAAGGGGCTTCATTATGACATTTTGATATACTCATTTAAGGTACTTTTAATCACACTTCCTTCTTAGTATTCTCTGTTATCCCCCTTTTCTTAGACTGAGGCTCACAGTGTAGCATATTCTAGCCTTGAGTTCACAGCAATCCTCCTGACTCGGCCTCCCAAGTGCTAAAATGACAAATATGAGGCACCACGCCCAGCCTTAAAAAGAAGCTAGCTTCCTTCCATGTATGAGTGAAAACATGCGGCGTTTGTCTTTTTGTGTCTGACTTATTTCACGAACTACAACAATCTCCTGTTTCGTCTCCTTTCCTGCAAGCCAGTGGCAGGATTTCATTCTCTATTATGGCTGAATAAGCATTGTGGTGATTGAATGAAAATGGCCCCCATAGGCTCATATGTTTGAATAGTTGGTCCCCAGTTGGTGGAACTGTTTGAGAAGAATTAGGAGGTGTGGCCTTGTTGAAGGAGGCAGGTCACTGAGGGTGGGCTTTGAGGTTTCAAAAGCCCATGCCACCGGGCGGTGGTGGCGCACGCCTTTAATCCCAGCACTCAGGAGGCAGAGTCAGGCGGATCTCTGTGAATTCGAGGCCAGCCTGGGCTACCAAGTGAGTTCCAGGAAAGGCGCAAAGCTACACAGAGAAACCCTGTCTTGAAAAAAAAAAAAAAAGCCCATGCCATTCTCTTTCTGTCTCTCTATCCTTCTCTCTATCCCTCTCTCTGTCTCTCTGTCTCTCTGTCTCTTTCTGTCTGTCTGTCTGTCTGTCTGTCTGTCTCTCTCTCTCTCTCTCTCTCTCTCTCTCTCTCTCTGCTTCATGGTTGTTGTCTCAACAAGTAAGCTCTCAGCTATTTCTCCAGCACCAATGCTGGTCTGCAGCCATGCTCACCACTATGACGGTCATGGACTCTAACCCTTTGGAACTGTGAGTCCCCAAATTAAACGCTTTCTTTTATAAGTTGGTCATGGTGTCTCTTCACAGCAGTAGAAAAGTAACTAAGACAAGGATCTACCCCATTTCTTTATCCTTTCACTGTGGATGGGCATCTGGGCTGGCTCCCTCTCCTGGTTACTGTAAATAGTGCAGGATAAATATGGATGTATACAACTTTTTGTGGTCTACTGAATTAGATTCCTTTGAATATATACCCAAGAGTGGTATGGCTGAGTGTCGAAGATACTTGTCTTATTTCTGGGATATAAAAACATGGCAAAAGCAACTTAAGGAATAAAGGTGTTATTTTGCTTATAGTTTTGGAGACCATTCCATCATGGCAGTGGAGTCAGAACGGCAGAAACTTGAAGAAGAAGCTGGTCACATTGCATCAATGTTTAGGACACAAAGAATAATGAACGCTATGGCACAGCTAGGTTTCTCCTTTTTATTCAGTCTAGGACCCTGGCTCAGGGAATGAATGGTGGCACCCAATTTGGGTGGGTCCTCCCACATCAATTAAACCAATCAGGATACTCTCTCATGTATGTACTTGGAACGTTTCAACTGGGAGGAAATTGCTACTCAACAGCTAGGCCTTGGGAAAGAAAGAAACCAATCACTTCCCAAAGCCACTTTGCAGGACTATATTTCCCAGTCCTATTTGCAATTAAGTGTGTTCATATGATTTGGTTTGGTCATTGGTGTGGGAGGAGAAAAGACGGTCATTACATCTGCTTCAATATCTTGATAAGGATGAGTCTATCAGAGCTACAAGTTGGAAGGAACCTAGGTCCCTGCACTCCTTCTCACAGAGAGGAGAAACCCTCTCCTTCAGGAACACCAACTTTGGGCTTTATGTCAATAATAAACAATCTGTTGCAGGAAGTCACTGGGCCTTGTTACAATGACCAGTGTGTCCCTAACTGCCACACCTCTAGAAAACACACTTCCTCCAGAATGGATTCTTGTTCTGTGCAAAGTGAAAACTGGGGCCATTTTGTCAGTGCAGGGAAGGAGCACGGTCTCATGGCTTGCTATCTAAGATGTCACAGCTAAAGGCAGTGACACCCACTGGTACTGGGCTTCTAGATGAAGAAATCCGAGTGGGGCCCTCATGCTCCATCACAACCTGTTTTCGCAGGGCACACCCTGACAGGCTCTCACTCCCTACAGCTCTTTGATTGCTGGGTGAAAGGATTCTGATGGCCACGAAGGAACAGAATCTCTCTGAGAGCACAAAGGCCACATGAATAACCTCTGGGAGGAGGTGACAAGTTCAGCCTCCCCATGGATGGGTCACAGACCTCAAGGGGCTTCCCCCAAGTCCAAAGACTGGGTCAGTGTGTGTCACCAAGACTAGCAAAGAGCTCCTCAGTGCCGCCATTCTCGGGTAACTGCTGCTGATGTGAGCAGCAAGGAGAAAGTCAAAGAAGACGGAACTCTGATTTGAGTGAGGACCACATGGGTATTTCCTGGCAGAGGGATGGATGAGGAACACAGCCAAAATTCCCTGCCAAAATTCCCCACTTCCAGCATCATGGATGAAGGTCACAGAGACTTCCTGCTCCAGTAACACAATAAGGAAACATAAAGAGGGCTCATACTCGGGAGGAGAAATGTGGAGATGACTCTGGGGTACTCACATAGAGGCTTCTAGTAGCTGGCTGAGAATGAGGGACCTGCAAGACTCAAAGCCAGGCTGAAGTTGCGTCTGGAGAGCAGTGATGGAAGGGCGTGTCTGGGGCTGGCTGGAAGAACAAGGATGCTGAGAAGTTTCCGGAGGAAAACTGGACACTTACGGAGCCAGGAAAGGTTGGCAAGAAGCCAAAAAGCAAAGGAAAGTGGGAAGAGAAGCCGGTGAGAAGGGCAGTCCCCAGAACTACATGGCCGTCTGTGGGGGAGGAAGAACCAGTCAGACACTTGGGACAAAGTCGAGAGGAAGAAGAAGGGCCATAGAAAGGCCGTCAGACCTGTGACACTGGCTTATTGGTGGCTCGAGAAGACGTTAACCCAGAAGGGCAGTCCCGAGTTGGCAGAAAGAAGCCAGGTGGAGACTGAAACCTTATGACAGAGTGTCTGCAAAAATGGCTAAAGTGCCTTTCTGGGAGTGTGAGCCAACTCTACCACGTGGGGTGTCTGGTACAGGCATGACCCAGGAGCACCATACAGGGACACATTTGCATAGCTTAAGCAAGAAGGGGATCTATGGGAAAATCGTGAGGCTGTCTCAGAGACCCGAGGGCAGGACAGTGCACAGGCCCTCTGGGAGCAGATGCAACCTCCAGAGAGCCAATAGGGGCTTGGTATTATGCTAAGGTACCTGATCCTGCTGCCCTCCCAACTCACTTCTGTCTTTTTTGCCACTCTGTGTAGACAGTGGGAAATGTCTGCCTTCAGGGCCCCCCCTATTCTGGTCACATCTGCCTCCCCAGTGTCCAGAACTGCGCATGGCACAAGGTCTTTTCTTAGTTCAGGTAGCTAACAAACTACCCAGAAGCAAGCGTCCCAGAAACACACTTCCTCATTCTGGATCCTTGCAATGTCCGTGCTGAAGACCGAGGTCACTTTAACAGTGCAGGGAGGGGGCATGGTTTCGAGAGTTGCTATGGAGATGTCCAACTTCCAGCTAAAGGCAATGACACTCCACTGGTGTCGGGCTACTAAGTGACAGAATCCAAGCAGGACCTTCTTGCTCCATCCCAGCCTGCTGTCCACAGAAGTAATGAAAGACCAAATAAATTCTGAATTGAAATTCCTCATGGAGGATCTGATTGGTCCACTATGGTCAGGTGCCCACCTCTTATCCAATCAGCTGTTACCACGGAGAGGCTCTTGGGCCTTCAGGTAGAGGGTAGGGAGAAGTCTTATGGAAGGGGGGAGTCCAAGCAGGTTATTCGAAAAAGAGAGTTTGTGTGGCTCTGTTCTTGGTCAGCTTGACTGGATTTCAGGTCACCGTGGAGATGAAACTCTGGGCATCTGTACGGGGTTCCTAGAGAGGTTTAACTGAGAAAAAGCAGACCCACTTCAAATGTAGGGGCGCCATCCCACAGACTCGGGTTCTGACTGAAGAAAAAGGGAGAAGGGAGGAAGCAAGCTGAGTAGCTTCTGTCGCCGCCGCTTCTGCTTCCTGACTGGAGTCAATGCAGCCAGCTGCCTCCTGCAGCCGTGCCTTCCTGCCGTGATGCTCTATAGCCCCTCAAATTGTGAGCCAAAAGAAACCCCACCTTCCTTAACTTCTTCTGTCAATAATTTTACAAATAATGCTTGCGTTGTCTGAGAATTTCGTACAATGAATTTTTTTAAATCTGAGTACGTGGGGGGGGCAGGACATGGGAAAATGAGTGTTAATGCCTGTAGAAGTCAGAAGTGTGGGGTTTGCCTGGAATTGGAGCTACAGGCAGCTGTGAGCTGTCTGATGTGGGTGCTGGGAATTGAACTCAGGTCCTCTGAAAGAACGGCAAGTGCTCTTAATTGATGAGCCATCTCTCCAGCACACATAGAGTGAATTTTTATCATATTCACACTCCCTTACTCCAGCTCTCTTTCGTGACAACCCTGCCTACTTTCCTCTCCCTGGGTGGTCAACTTTAAGTGTCCCCAGAACCCCTAGCCCAGTTTGTGTTGTCCAGCTTTGGTATTGAGTCCCGCCCTGGAGTGTGGTTCATCTACCAGGGTCACATTATTAAGGACAACATCCTCTCTCCCCCAGCGGCCATCAAATGCCAATGGCTCCTCAGTTAGTGGTGGGATTTCTTGTTTTCCCACCATCCAGTCCCATGCTTGGACTTTGTCTGGCTTGATATTGTGGTGGTCCTGTGCATGCTGTCACAATCACTGGGTGTTCACATGTGCTACTCCCCTGGTGTGTCTGGAAGACTGTGTTTCCTTGACATTATCCACCATCTCTGGTTCTTACAATCTTTTGCCCAACTCCTCTCAAAGACTCGGAGTCTTGGAGGAATGATAGGTGCATTCCCTGTAGGCCCGGGTACACCAAGCCCTCTTCTTTAAAGCAGTTTGTCATACTCTGACTTGACAGATATCCAGCGGCTTTTCTGGGACACAAAGAGGTAGGGGAGGTCAAGGTCTGCTTTAATTGTGACCAGCAAAGGGCTCATCTGGAGGCCAGGAGAGGTGAAGCAGTGTGCACCCACACATAGGCAGCATTTCCAAATGAATCCTCCATGCCTCTCTCCCCAGCCCAGGCCTGTGCAGGGATCTGCTGGAAGAGTCCATTGGGGCCTGTCACATGACATTTCCCTAGCCTCAGATCTCATTTTCTTGGATGTAGCCTGACTCATGTGTTTCCTTCAAGTAAGGCTTCACAGGAGAAGATGACAGAGAATGGGATAGATAAGGGCTGTGAGGCAGGGGCTGGATGCTTATCTCACTTGCAATGACCCTCACATATCATGAACTGCTTGGAGTAGGTAGGCTCCTGGTCTTGGACTGTGTCTGTTGTCATCATAAAGTACCATGGGCTGCGTAATTTACAAAGAGGAGAGGTTTATGTCACTCATGGTTCTAGACTCCAGCAAGTCCCAGAGCATAGAGTATCGGCAGTGCCTCCAGTGAGGGTCTACCCCCTCCATCCTAACATGATGAAGGCATGACCTTCAGAAAATGAACAAATGTGCTAGTTTGTGTCTCCCTTCCTCTTCTTATAAAGCCAAGAAAGCCTCCCTTCCTCTTCTTATAAAGCCACAAAGGCCATCTTCATGATCTCCTCTAATTTGAATCCCTGCTCCATGCATCAGTCACTTTTCCAATTGCAGTGGCAAACATCTGCTACCTGCAGTAGAAGGAAGGCAAGCTTTTATTATTAGACTCACATTTCAAGGGCACAGCCGATCATGACAGGGAAGACGTCATGGCAGGAAAGACATAATGAAAGGGAAGAAAGACATCAGGACAGGGAAGACATCATGGGAGGGAAGACATCATGGCAGGGAACACATCATGGCAGAGAAGACATCATGGCAGGGAAGACATCATGGCAGGGAAGACAGACATCATGACAGGGAAGACATCATGACAGGAAAGACATCACGACAGAAAAGACATCATGATAGAAAAGACATCATGAAAGGGAAGACATCATGACAAAGAAGACATCATGACATAGAAGAAATCATGACAGGGAAGACATCATGGCAGGGAAGACACCATGGCAGGAAACACATCATGGAAGGGAACATATCATGACAGGAAAGACAGACATCATGGCAGGGAAAACATCACGGCAGGCAAGACATCATGGCAGGAAAGATATCATGACAGGGAAGATGAAATAACAGGGAAGACATCATGAGGGAAGACATCATGACAGGGAAGACATCATGACAGGGAGGACATAATGACAGGGAAGACATCATGACAAAGAAGACATCATGGCAGGGAACACATCATGGCAGGGAACACATCATGGCAGGGAACACATCATGACAAAGAAGACATCATGACAAAAAAGACATCATGGCAGGGAACACATCATGGCAGGGAACACATTGTGACAGGGAAGAGAGACATCATGGCAGGGAAGACATCATGACAGGGAAGACATCATGACAGGGAGGACATCATGACAGGGAAGATGTCATGGCAGGGAAGACAGACATCATGGCAGGGAAGACATCATGAAAGGAAAGACATCATGACAGGGAGGACATCATGACAGGGAAGATATCATTACAGGGAAGACATCATGACAGGGAAGACATCATGACAGGGAAGACAGATATCATGACAGGGAAGACATCATGACAGGGAAGACATCATGACAGAAAAGACATCATGGCAGGGAAGATATCATGACAGGGAAGACAGACATCATGACAGGGAAGACATCATGGCAGGAAAGAAATAATGGCAGGGAAGACATCATCGCAGAGAAGACATCATGACAAAAAAGACAGACATCATGACAGGGAAGACATCATGGCAGGGAAGACATCATGACAGGGAAGATATCATGACAGGGAAGACATCATGACAGGGAAGACATCATGACAGGGAAGACATCATGACAGGGAAGACATCATGGCAGGGAAGACATCATGACAGGGAAGAAATCATGACAGAGAAGACATAATGGCAGGGAACACATCATGGCAGGGAACACAATGGCAGGGAAAATATCATGACAGGGAAGACAGACATCATGACAGGAAAGATAGACATCATGGCAGGGAAGACATCATGACAGGGAAGACATCATGACAGGGAGGACATCATGACAGGGAAGACATCATGACAGCGAAGATAGACGTCATGACAGGGAAGACATAATGACAGGGAAGACATCATGACAGGGAAGACAGACATCATGACAGGGAAGACATTATAGCAGGGAAGACATCATGTCATGGAAGAAATCATGGCAGGGAAGACATCATGGCAGGGAAGACATCAGGGCAGGGAAGATATCATGACAGGGAAGACATCATGACAGGGAAGACATCATTACAGGGAAAACATCATGACAAAGAAGACATCATGACAGGGAAGACATCGTGACAAAGAAGACATCATGACAGGGAAGAAATCATGACAGAGAAGACATAATGGCAGGGAACACATTATGGCAGGGAAGACAGACATCATGACAGGGAAGACAGACATCATGGCAGGGAAGACATCATGACAGGAAGGACATCATGGCAGGGAAGACATCATGACAGGGAAGACAGACTTCATGGTAGGGAAGACATCATGACAGAGAAGACATCATGGCAGGGAAGCCATCATGACAGGGAAGACATCATGGCAGGGAACATATCATTACAGGGAAGACATCATGACAGGGAAGATAGACATCATGACAGGGAAGACATAATGACAGGGAAGATATAATGACAGGGAAGACATCATGACAAAGAAATATTAATGACAGGGAAGACATCATGACAGGGAACACATCATGGCAGGGAGGACATCATGAAAGGGAACACATCATCGCAGGGAACACATCATGAAAGCGAAGACAGACATCATGGCAGGGAAGACATCATGACAGGAAGGACATCATGGCAGGGAAGACATCATGACAGGGAAGACAGACTTCATGGTAGGGAAGCCATCATGACAGGGAAGACATCATGGCAGGGAACACATCATCACAGGGAAGACATCATGGCAGGGAAGACAGACATCATGGCAGGGAAGACATCATTACAGGGAAGACATTTTGACAGGAAAGACAACATGACAGGGAATACATCATGGCAGGGAACACATCATGGCAGGGAACACATCATGTCAGGGAACACATCATGAAAGGGAAGATAGCCATCATTACAGGGAAGACACCATGGCAGGGAAGATACCATGGTAGGGAAGACATTATTATAGGGAAGACATCATGGCAGGGAAGAAATCATGACAGGGAAGACATCATGACAGCGAGTACATCATTACAGGGAAGATATCATTGCAGGGAAGACATCATGGCAGAGAACACATTATTGCAGGGAAGACATCATGTGAGAGAAGAAACCATGGCAGGGAAGACATTGTAGCAGGGAAGACATCATGGCAGGGAAGACATCATGACAGGGAAGACAGACATCATGGCAGGGAAGACAGACATCATGACAAGGAAGACATCATGACAGGGAAGACATCATGACAGGGAAGACATCATGACAGAGAAGACATCATGACAGGGAAGACATCATGACAGGGAAGACAGACATCATGACAGGGAGGACATCATAGCAGGGAAGACACACATCATGGCAGGGAAGACATTATTATAGGGAAGATATCATGTCATGGAAGAAATCATGGCAGGGACGACATCATGGCAGGGAAGACATCATGGCAGGGAAGACATCATGGCAGGGAAGACAGACATCATGGCAGGGAAGACATCATTACAGGGAAGACATTTTGACAGGAAAGACAACATGATAGGGAATACATCATGGCAGGGAACACATCATGGCAGGGAACACATCATGGCAGGGAACACATCATGGCAGGGAACACATCATGAAAGGGAAGAGAGCCATCATTACAGGGAAGACACCATGGCAGGGAAGATACCATGGTAGGGAAGACATTATTATAGGGAAGACATCATGGCAGGGAAGAAATCATGACAGGGAAGACATTGTGGCAGGGAAGACACACATCATGGCAGAAAAGACATCATGACAGGGAAATCATCATTGCAGGGAAGACATCATGACAGGGAATACAGACATCATGACAGGGAAGACAGACATCATGACAGGGAAGACATCATGGAACGGAAGACATCATGACAGGGAAGACATCATGGCATGGAAGACATCATCGCAGGGAAGACATCATGGCAGGTAAGACAGACATCATGTCAGGGAAGGTATCATGACAGGGAAGACATCATGACAGGGAAGACATCATGACAGCGAGTACATCATTACAGGGAAGATATCATTGCAGGGAAGACATCATGGC
The DNA here is from genome assembly GCF_949786415.1 of Peromyscus eremicus. NCBI lineage: Eukaryota > Metazoa > Chordata > Mammalia > Rodentia > Cricetidae > Peromyscus > Peromyscus eremicus. The sequence continues at coordinate 72,014 of NW_026735928.1, forward strand.
AGGGAACACATTATTGCAGGGAGACATCATGTGAGAGAAGAAACTATGGCAGGGAAGACATTGTGGCAGGGAAGACATCATGGCAGGGAAGACATCATGGCAGGGAAGACAGACATCCTGGCAGGGAAGACATCATGACAGGGAAGACATCATTGCAGGGAAGACATTATAACAGGGAAGACATCATGTCAGGGAAGACATCATGGCAGGGAAGACATCATGTCAGAGAAGAAATCATGGCAGTGAAAACATCATGACAGGGAAGACATCATGGCATGGAACACATCATGGCAGGGAACACATCATGACAGGAAAGACTGACATCATGACAGGGAAGACAGACATCATGACAGGGAAGACAGACATCAAGGCAGGGAAGACATCATGGCAGGGAAGACATCATGGCAGGGAAGACATCATTGCAGGGAAGATATCATAGCATGGAAATCATCATGACAGGGAAGACAGACATCATTACGGGGAAGACATCATGACAGGGAAGACATCATGGAAGGGAAGACAGACATCATGGCAGAGAAGACATGATGACAGGTAAGACACCATGGCAGGTAAGATATCATTTCAGGGAAGACATCATGACAGGGAAGACAGACATCATGACAGGGAAGACAGACATCATGGCAGGGAAGACATCATTTCAGGGAAGACATCATGACAGGGAAGACAGACATCATGACAGGGAAGACAGACATCATGGCATGGAAGACATCATGGAGGGAAGACATCATGACAGGGAAGACATCATAGCATGGAAGACAGACATCATGGCAGGGAAGACATCATGGCACGGAAGACATCATGGCAAGAAAGACATCATGACAGAGAAGACATCATGACAGGGAAGACATCATGACAGGGAAGAGAGACATCATGACAGGGAAGACATCATGCAGGGAACACATCATGGCAGGGAAGACAGACATCATGACAGGGAAGACAGACATCATGGCAGGGAAGACATCATGATAGGGAAGACATCATGGCAGGTAGGAAAGACATCATGTCAGGGAAGACATCATGACAGGGAAGACATCATGACAGGGAAGACATCATGGCAGCGAAGACATCATGTCAGGGAAGACATCATGACAGGGAAGACATCATGGCAGGTAGGAAAGACATCATGTCAGGGAAGATATCATGACAGGGAAGACATCATGACTGGGAAGACATCATGGCAGCGAAGACATCATGGCAGGGAAGACAGACATCATGGCAGGGAAGACATCATGACAGGGAAGACATCATGTCATGGAAGACATCATGGCAGGGAAGACATCATGGCAAGTAAGACAGACATCATGTCAGGGAAGGTATCATGACAGAAAGACATCATGACAGGGAAGACATCATGACAGGGAAGACTACATGACTGGGAGTACATCATTACAGGGAAGATATCATTGCAGGGAAGACATTGTGAGAGGAAGGACATGGTGACAGGGAAAACCTCATGATAGGGAAGACATCATGGCAGGGAATTCATTATTACAGAGTAGACATCATGTCAGGGAAGAAATCATGGCAGGGAAGACATCATGGCAGCAAAGACATTATTATAGGGAAGACATCATGTCAGGTAAGAAATCATGGCAGGGAAGACATGATGACAAGGAATACATCATGACAGGAAAGAAATCATTGCAGGGAAGACATCATGACAGGGAAGACATCATGACAGGAAAGACGTCATGACAGAGAAGACAGACATCATGGCAGGGGGGACAGACATCATGGCAGAGAAAACATCATGACAGGGAAGACATCATGGCAGGGAACACATCATGGCAGGGAAGACAGACATCATGGCAGGGAAGACATCATGACAGGGAAGACATTATGGCAGGGAACACATCATGGCAGGGAACACTTCATGACAGGAAAGACTGACATCATGACAGAGAAGGCAGACATCATGACAGGGAAGACAGACATCAAGGGAGGGACATCATGGCAGGGAAGACATCATAGCATGAAAAACATCATGACAGGGAAGACAGACATCATTACGGGGAAGACATCATGACTGGGAAGACATCATGGAAGGGAAGATAGACTTCATGGCAGGGAAGACATAATGAGAGGGAATACATCATGGCAGGGAAGACATCATGGCAGAAAAGACATCATGGCAGGGAAGACATTACTACAGGGAAACATCATGTCAGGGACAAAATCATGGCATAGAAGACATCATGACAGGGAAGATATCATGGCAGGGAAGATATTATTACAGGGAAGACATCATGTCAGTGAAGAAATCATCGCAGGGAAGACATCATGGCAGGGAAGACAGAAATCATGGCAGAGAAGACATGATGACAGGGAAAACACCATGGCATGTAAGACATCATTTCAGGGAAGACATCATGACAGAGAAGACAGACATCATGACAGGGAAGACAGACGTCATTACAGGGAATATAAACATCATGGCAGGAAAGACATCATGGCGGGGAAGACATCATGACAGGAAAGACATCATTACAGGGGAGCCATCATGACAGGGAAGACATCATGACAGGGAAGACAGACATCATGGCAGGGAAGACAGACATCATGACAAGGAAGACATCATGACAGGGAAGACATCATGACAGGGAAGACATCATGACAGGGAAGACAGACATCATGACAAGGAAGACAGACATCATTACAGGGAAGACAGACATCATGGAGGGAAGACATCATGACAGGGAAGACATCATAGCAGGGAAGACAGACATCATGGCAGGGAAGAAATTATTACAGGGAAGACATCATGGCAGGGAAGACATCATGACAGAAAAGACATAATGGCAGGGAAGACATCATGACAGGGAAGACATCATGGCAGGTAAGAAGGACATCATGACAGGGAAGATATCACAGCAGGGAAGACGTCATGGCAGCAAAGACATCGTGGCAGGGAAGACAGACATCATGGCAGGGAAGACAGACATCATGGCAGGGAAGACACCATGACAGGGAAGACATCATGACAGAGAAGACTTCAGGACAGGGAAGACATCATGGCAGGGAAGACATCATGACAGGGAAGACATCATGGCAGGGAAGACATCATGGCAGGGAACACATCATGACAGGGAAGACTGACATCATGACAGGGAAGACAGACATCATGACAGGGAAGACATCATGGCAGGGAAGACATCATGACAGGGAGGACATCATTACAGAAAACACATCATGACAGGGAACACATAATGACAGGGAACACATCGTGACAGGGAACACATCATGACAGGGAACACATCATGACAGGGAACACATCATAACAGGGAAGACATCATGGCAGGGAACACATCCTGGCAGGGAACACATCATGCCAGGGAACACATCATGCCAGGGAAGAGAGACATCATGGCAGGGAAGACATCATGATAGGGAAGACATCATGACAGGGAGAACATAATGACAGGGAAGACATCATGGGAGGGAAGACATCATGACAGGAAAGACATCATGACAGGGAAGACATCATGGCAGAGAAGACATCATTACAGGGAACACATCATGGCAGGGAACACATCATGGCAGGGAACACATCATGACAGGGAAGACAGAAATCATGACAGGGAAGACAGCCATCATGGCAGGGAAGACATCTAGACAGGCAAGACATCATGGCAGGGAAGACTTCATGACAGGGAAGATGTCATGGCAGGGAACACATCATGACAGGGAAGACATCATGACAGGGAACACATCATGACAGGCAAGACATGACAGGGAAGACATCATGGCTGGGAACACATCATGGCATGGAAGACATCATGGCAGGGAACACATCATGATGGGGAAAAGAGACATCATGGCAGAGAAGACATCATGAAAGGGAAGACATCATGACAGGGAGGATATCATGACAGGGAAGACATCATGGCAGGGAAGACATCATGACAGGGAAGTCATTGTGACAGGGAAGACATCACAGCAGGGTAAACAGACATCATGGCAGGGAAGACAGACATCATGGCAGGGAACACATCATGACAGGGAAGACTGACATCATGAAAGGGAAGACAGACCACATGACAGGGAAGACAGACATAATGACAGGAAATATATCATGACAGGGAAGACATCATGACAAAGAAGACATCATGGCAGGCAAGACAGACATCATGACAGGAAATATATCATGACAGGGAAGACATCAGGACAGAAAAGACATCATGGCAGGCAAGACAAACATCATGACAGGGAAGACACCATGACAGGGAAGACATCATGACAGAGAAGACTTCATGACAGGGAAGACATCATGGCAGGGAACACATCATGGCAGGGAACACATCATGGCAGGGAAGACAGACATCATGACAGGGAAGACAAACATCATGGCAGGGAAGACATCATGATAGGGAATACATCATGACAGGGAGGACATCATGGCAGGGAAGACAGACATCATGGCAGAGAAGACATCATGACAGGGAAGACATCATGGCAGGGAAGACATCATTACAGGGACCATGTCATGGCAGGGAAGACATCATGGCAGGGAACACATCATGACAGGGAAGACAGACATCATGGCAGGGAAGACATCTAGACAGGCAAGACTTCATGGCAGGGAAGACTTCATGACAGGGAAGATGTCATGGCAGGGAAGAAATCATGACAGGGAAGACATCATGACAAAGAAGACATCATGACAGGGAAGACATCATGAAAGGGAAGACATCATGACAGGGAGGACATCATGACAGGGAACACATCATGACAGGGAACACATCATGACAGGGAACACATCATGACAGGGAAGACATCATGACAGGGAAGACAGAAATCATGACAGGGAAGACAGACATCATGGCAGGGAAGACATCTAAACAGGCAAGACATCATGACAGGGAAGACATCATGGCAGGGAAGACTTCATGACAGGGAAGATATCATGACAGGGAACACATCATGACAGGCAAGACATGACAGGGAAGACATCATGGCTGGGAACACATCATGGCATGGAAGACATCATGGCAGGGAACACATCATGACGGAGAAAAGAGACATCATCGCAGGGAAGACATCATGATAGGGCAGACATCATGACAGGGAGGACATCATGACAGGGAAGACATCGTGGCAGGGAAGACATCATGACAGGGAAGACAGACATCATGACAGGGAAGACATCATGACGGGGAAGACATCATGACAGGGAGGACATCATGACAGGGAAAACATCATACAGGGAACACATCATGGCAGGGAACACATCATGGCAGGAAACACATCATGACAGGGAACACATCATGACAGGGAAGACATCATGACAGGGAACGCATCATGACAGGGAACACATCATGACAGGGAACACATCATGACAGGGAACACATCATGACAGGGAAGACATCATGACAGGGAAGACATGACAGGGAAGACATCATCGCTGGGAACACATCATGGCATGGAAGACATCATGGCAGGGAACACATCATGATGGGGAAAAGAGACATCATGGCAGGGAAGACATCATGATAGGGAAGACATCATGACAGGGAGGACATCATGACAGGGAAGACATTGTGACAGGGAAGACATCATGGCAGGGTAAACAGATATCATGGCAGAAAAGACAGACATCATGACAGGGAAGACATCAGGACAGGGAAGATATCATGGCAGGCAAGACAGACATCATGGCAGGGAAGACACCATGACAGGGAAGACATCATGGCAGGGAACACATCATGGCAGGGAACACATCATGACAGGGAAGACTGACATCATGACAGGGAAGACAGACCACATGACAGGGAAGACAGACATAATGACAGAAAAGATATCATGACAGGGAAGACATCATGGCAGGGAGGACAGACATCATCACAGGGAAGACAGACATCATGACAGGGCAGACATTATTATAGGGAAGACATCATGTCAGTGAAGAAATCAAGGTAGAGAAGACATCATGGCAGGGAAGACATCATGGCAGGGAACAGACATCATGGCAGGGAAGATATCATGAGAGGGAACACATCATGGCAGGAAACACATCATGACAGGGAAGACTGACATCATGACAGGGAAGACAGACATCATGACAGGGAGGACATCATGACAGGGAAAACATCATACAGGAAACACATCATGGCAGGGAACACATCATGGCAGGGAACACATCATGACAGGGAAGACAGAAATCATGACAGGGAAGACAGACATCATGGCAGGGAAGACATCTAGACAGGCAAGACATCAACAGGGAAGACATCATGTCAGTGAAGAAATCAAGGTAGGGAAGACATCTAGACAGGCAAGACATCATGGCAGGGAAGACTTCATGACAGCGAAGACATCATGACAAAGAAGACATCATGACAGGGAAGACATCATGACAGGGAAGACATCATGACAGGGAGGACATCATGACAGGGAACACATCATGACAGGGAACACATCATGACAGGGAACACATCATGACAGGGAACACATCATGACAGGGAAGACATGACAGGGAAGACATCATGGCTGGGAACACATCATGGCATGGAAGACATCATGACAGGGAACACATCATGACGGGGAAAAGAGACATCATGGCATGGAAGACATCATGATAGGGAAGACATCATGACAGGGAGGACATCATGACAGGGAAGACATCGTGCCAGGGAAGACATCATGACAGGGAAGACCTTGTGACAGGGAAGACATCATGGCAGGGTAAACAGACATCATGGCAGGGAAGACAGACATCATGACAGGGAAGACATCATGACAGGGAGGACATCATGACAGGGAACACATCATGACAGGGAACACATCATGGCAGGGAACACATCATGACAGGGAACACATCATGACAGGGAACACATCATGACAGGGAACACATCATGACAGGGAAGACATGACAGGGAAGACATCATGGCTGGGAATACATCATGATGGGAAAAAGAGACATCATGGCAGGGAAGACATCATGATAGGGAAGACATCATGACAGGGAGGACATCATGACAGGGAAGACATCATTACAGGGAAGACATCATGACAGGGAAGACATCATGGCAGGGAAGACAGACATCATGGCAGGGAGGACATCATGACAGGGAAGACATCATGACAGGGAACACATCATGACAGGGAACACATCATGACAGGGAAGAAAGACATCATTACAGTGAAGACAGACATCATGGCAGGGAACACATCATGTCAGGGAACACATCATGACAGGGAAGACAGACAACATGATAGGAAAGACAGACATAATGACAGAAAAGATATTATGACAGGGAAGACATCAGGACAAAGAAGACATCATGGCAGGGAAGACATAATGGCAGGGAAGACATCATGGCAGGGAACACATCATGACAGGAAGACAGACATCATGACAGTGAAGACAGACATCATAGCAGGGAAGACATCTAGAGAGGGAACACATCATGGCAGGGAACACATCATGACATAGAAGACAGACATCATGACACGGAAGACAGACATCATGGCAGGGAAAACATCTAGACAGGGAAGACATCATGGCAGGGAAGATATCTTGACCGGGAAGACGTCATGGCAGGGAAGACATCATGACAGGGAAGACATCATGACAGAGAAGACATCATGACAGGGAAGACATCATGACAGGGAAGAGAGACATCATGGCAGGGAAAATATCATGACAGGAAAGACATCATGACAGGGAGGACATCATGACAGGGAAGACATCATGGCAGGGAAGACATTATTGTAGGGAAGACATCATGTCCGTGAAGAAATCATGGTAGGGAAGACATCATGGAAGGGAAGCCATCATGGCAGGGAAGACAGACATCATGGCAGGGAAGACATCATGACAGGGAACATATCATGGCATGAAACACATCATGGCAGGGAAGACATCATGGCAGGGAGGACAGACATCATCACAGGGAAGACAGACATTATCACAGAACAGACATTATTATAGGGAAGACATCATGTTAGTGAAGAAATCATGGTAGGGAAGACATCATGGCATGGAAGACAGACATCATGGCAGGGAATCATCATGACAGGGAACACATCATGGCAGGAACACATCATGGCAGGGAACATATCATGACAGGGAAGACTGACATCATGACAGGGAAGACAGACATCATGACAGGGAAGACAGACATCATGGCAGGGAAGACATATGACAGGGAAGATATCATGGCAGGGAAGACATCATGACAGGGAAGACATTATGACAGGGAGAACATCCTGACAGGTAGGACATCATGATAGGGAAGACATCGTGACAGGGAAGACAGACATCATGACAGTGAAGACATCATGACAGGGAAGACTTCATGACAGGGAAGACATTAGTACAGCGAAGACATCATGACAGGGAAGACATTATGGCAGGGAACACAATGGCAAGGAACACATCATGACAGGGAAGACAGACATCATGACAGGGAAGACAGACATCATGACAGGGAAGACATTATGACAGGGAAGAAATCATGACAGGGAAGACATCATGGCAGGGAAGACATTATTACAGGCAAAACATCATGTCATGAAAGAAATCATGGCAGGCAAGACATCATCGCAGGGAAGACATAATGGCTGGGAAGACATCATGGCAGGGAACACATCATGGCAGGGAACACATCATGGCAGGGAACACATCATGGCAGGGAATACATCATGACAGGGAAGAGAGACATCATGGCAGGGAAGACATCATGACAGGAAGACTTCGTGACAGGGAAGACATCATCACAGAGAAGACATCATGACAGGGAAGACACTTTGGCACGGAAGACATCATGGCAGGGAAGACAGACATCACGTCAGGGAAGACATTATTACAGGGAAGACATCATGACAGGGAAGACATCATGGCAGGGAGACATCATGACAGGGAAGACATCATGACAGGGAACACATTATGACAGGGAAGACATCATGACAGGGAAGACATCATGACAGGGAGTAAATCATTACAGGGAAGACATCATGGCAGGGAAGACATTATTACAGGGAAGACATCATATCAGGGAGAAAATCATGGCAGGCAAGACATCATGGCACGGAAGACATTATGGCAGGGAAAACAGACATCATGGCAGGGAAGACATCGTGACAGGGAAGACATCATGGCAGGGAAGACATTATTACAGGGAAGACATCATGTCAGTGAAGAAATCATGGCAGGGAAGACATCATGGCAGGGAAGACATCATTACAGGGAAGACATCATGACAGGGAAGACATCATGACAGGGAAGACATCATGGCAGGGAAGACTGACATCATGACAGGCAAGACAGACATCATGTCAGGGAAGACTGACATCATGGCAGGGAAGACATCATGGCAGGGAAGACATCATGACAGGGAAGACAGACATCATGACAGGGAAGACATCATTACAGGGAAGACATCATGACAGGCAAGACATCATTACAGGGAAGACATCATTACAGGGAAGACATCATGACAGGGAAGACATCATGGCAGGGAAGACAGACATCATGGCAGGGAGGACATCATGACAGGGAACACATCATGACAGGGAAGACAGACATCATGGCAGGAAATACATCATGGCAGGGAAGACATCATGACAGGGAAGACATCATAGCAGGGAAGACAGACATCATGGCAGGGAAGACAGACATCATGGCAGGGAAGACATTATTACATGGAAGACATCATGGCAGGGAAGACATCATGACAGGGAAGACATCATGGCAGGGAAGACATCATGACAGGGAAGACACCATGGCAGGGAAGACATCATGGCAGGGAAGACACCATGGCAGGGAAGACATCATGGCAGGGAAGACAGACATCACGTCAGGGAAGACATTATTACAGGGAAGACATCATGGCAGGGAAGACATCATGGCAGGAAGACATCATGACAGGGAAGACATCATGACAGGGAACACATTATGACAGGGAAGACAGACATCATGGCAGGGAAGACATCATATCAGGGAGAAAATCATGGCAGGCAAGACATCATGGCACGGAAGACATTATGGCAGGGAAAACAGACATCATGGCAGGGAAGACATTGTGACAGGGAAGACATCATGTCAGTGAAGAAATCATGGCAGGGAAGACATCATGGCAGGGAAGACATCATTACAGGGAAGACATCATGACAGGGAAGACATCATGCTAGGGAAGACATCATGGCAGGGAAGATATCATGACAGGGAAGACATCATGGCATGAAAGACCTCATGACAGGGATGTCATCATTACATGGAAGACATCATGACAGGGAAGACATCATGTCAGGGAAGACTGACATCATGACAGGCAAGACAAGCATCATGTCAGGGAAGACTGACATCATGGCAGGGAAGACATCATGGCAGGGAAGACATCATGACAGGCAAGACATCATTACAGGGAAGACATCATGACAGGGAAGACATCATGGCAGGGAAGACAGACATCATGGCAGGGAGGACATCATGACAGGGAACACATCATGACAGAGAAGAAAGACATCATTACAGTGAAGACAGACATCATGGCAGGAAAGACATCATGGCAGGGAAGACATCATGACAGGGAAGACATCATGGCAGGGAAGACAGACATCATGGCAGGGAAGACATTATTACATGGAAGACATCATGGCAGGGAAAACATCATGACAGGGAAGACATCATGGCAGGGAAGACAGACATCATGGCAGGGAGGACATCATGACAGGGAAGACATCATGACATGGAACACATCATGACAGGGAAGAAAGACATCATTACAGTGAAGACAGACATCATGGCAGGAAAGACATCATGGCAGGAAAGACATCATGGCAGGGAAGACATCATGACAAGGAAGACATCATAGCAGGGAAGACAGACATCATGGCAGGGAAGACAGACATCATGGCAGGGAAGACATTATTACATGGAAGACATCATGGCAGGGAAGACATCATGGCAGGGAAGACATCATGGCAGGGAGGATATCATTACAGGAAAGACATCATGACAGGGAGGACATAATGACAGGGAAGACATCATGGCAGGGAAGACATCATGACAGGGAAGACATCTTGGCAGGGAAGACATCATGGCAGGGACCACATCGTGGCAGGAAAGACATCATGACAGGAAAGACATCATAGCAGGGAAGACATGTGTGTGGGAACAGCTCTGCCTGTAGCAGGAAGAGTGTGACGCACCTGGTTACATCTCATTCACAGTCAGTAACCAGAGAGGGATGGATGGGCTACTCCACTCACTTTCTCCTTTATTCAGTCTCGGATCCCATAGCATGGTTCTTTCCACATTCAGGATGGGTCTTCCCCCCATACCTAAACCTCTTCAGAATGCCTATAGGTATGTCTCCCAGGAGATTCTAAATCCAGTCAAATTGACAATCACTATTGGCCATTACACCTCCTTGGGGCCACATCTCTTAATAACACCAACATATGAACAAGAAGATCAAGTTCTGGGGAGCTGTCCCAATGGGAAGTAGTTCAGATAGTTGGAGAAACATTTATTTACATAGGGGCCATCCATAAATATATGGAGTACAAGGGCTAATATCCACAGTCCTAAAAAAGGGAACTATTAGTAGAAGAGTCGTGGCCACCCAAGGTGCCAGGGGATAAGAAGAGTTTGTGGCTACTTATTCTAGATTCATTTCTGTTTCCGTGATAAAAATCTCCTGACAAAAATCAACATTGGGGTGGAGAGAAGGCTTAGCTGTTGAGAACACTGGCTGATGCATCCACATCCGTGGTTCATAACTATATGTAACTCCACTTCCAGGGTATCTGGTGCCCTCTGCTGGCCTCCTTGGGTGCCTGTACAAATGTAGTACATATAATATAGCAGAGGCACACACATACACAGAAAAAAAAATTCTTTTTTCAAGCAACATAAAGGAGAAAAGAGTTTATTTGACTTACAGTTTCAGGTTACTCAAGTCCATCTTTTCAGTGAAGGCATTGCAGAAACTCAAGCAGCTAGTCACATTACATCCAGTCAAGAGCAGAGAGAAATGAAAGTGTCATGCTATCTCTTTGCTAGATTGCTTATGCTCTGCTAGCTTTCCTCTTTTACACTGTCTGAAACCACCTGCCCAGCTAATGGTGCCACCTACAGCTGGTTGGGTCTTTGCACATCAATGAACAGTCAAGACAATCCCCCACAGACATGGTCATAGGTCAACTTGATCAAGGGAATTCCTCAAATGAGGCTTCTTCCCAGGCAATTCTAGGTTTTGGCAAGTTGACATTTAAACCAAAACAACACACTATATAAACTTAGAAAGGGACAGAGTCAAGTAAAAGAGGGAGCCTTATAAAGAACAAGGTCCCTCTGTTCAAGAACCAGTTGCCTAGGCAGACATCTCTTAATGCAGTTGGTATTGGTCAATGGGAACCAGTGGCTAGGAGTCCTTTGAGATGAGTGCCAAGGGTTAGCTTCCTGGGGCTCAGGGAAAGGAGGAGAGTGAGGAGGTGGCACTATACTCTAGGTGGACTTTTCTGTGTCCTGCTATTCAGCTCTGTCCCTCCAGCCTGCTCCGAAATAACCACACAGAGACTTATTGTTAATTATAAATGCTCATTTGATAGCTTAGGCTTGTTACTAACTAGTTCTTACAACTTAAATTAACCCATACTTCTTATCTATGCTCTACTACATGGTAGTATCTTTTTTTCAGCATGGCATATTTATCTCCAGCTTCCTCTTTATCTTGCTGGTGACTCCTTGTGACTCTGCCCTTCTTTCCAGCATCCTCTCAGTTTGGCTCTCCTGTCTAACCTCTTCCTGTTTAGCTATTGGCCAATCAGTCTTTTATTAAACCAATCAGAAAGCACCTTGGCAAAGCCACATCTTCACAGTGTACAAAAGGATTATTCCATACCACTATACCTCATGGGCTCCTCTGGGGAAAACCACTTGGTCCTTTGGCCTTTTATCTCTGCTGCCCAGCCCCAGAGCACAGCTCATACTTCAAGTGATGCTTAGCATGTTTGTTCCTTCAGCAGTGTGGTGGCATGTCATGACATTGGCTGAAGCGTGAACGTTTCCTTAGGTTGGAGGGTAGAAGAGAAAAAATAAATAAAAATAAAGAAGAACCAGAAATGTCCCAAAGACACAGGTGGGCTGGTTCTGTAGCTACTTTTGACAGGAAGTGGGGATGACAGTCTGTTCTTTCTTCTTCCATCTGAGAGCAGGCTGGAGCATTTACCGGCTTGTCAATATGCACTGCCTCATTGGAGTCTTCAACAGTCTCTTGAGCTCAGTGTAGCACTGGCCTTTCGTTTAGTTTGCCCTTTTCCCATGGTATTGGGGGTTGGCCCCAGAACTCTTCTTCCTCTTTGAGACAGGACCTTACTAAGTTGCCCAGGAAGGCCTTGAACTTTCAATCTTCCCACTTCGGCCTCTTTGCTAGCTGAGATTCTGGGTCTGTACCACTCCAGCATCTTCCCTGTCCCCATGTGATGCTGCTATGTTGCCCGAACCAGCCTTAGATTCCTGGGCTCAAGCAATCAGCCTCCTGCATCAGCCTCCTAAGTAGCTGTAACTGCAGGTGCGTGCTATTATGATTTAACTCATCCCAATCTTGTGGAGTAGGCTCAGAGAGGTTAGGTAGCTGGCTCAAGGTCACCCACCAAGTGTTGATGGAAGCCCTGCTAGGATTTTGAGGCCATTTCTAACTGTCATTGCACTCTGCTGCCTTCTCCCTGGCCTCCCATTTGAGAGTCACATGTTCAAGAGACTAAACTGCAGAGCAAGCCCTTGAGCAGGCAGGAGCAGGAAGAGGGAAGATCCTTCGTTGTCTGCCGCTGCCTTCTGTATCACGCACACCCTCTTCTCCTCGGCCTCCAATCTGGGCAGAAAGAACTAGCGAGACTGTCTCTTTTCGAAGACCCGTGCAATGATCTTGGATTTCTTTTAAAGAACAGAATTCACTTAAAAAGGAAGGGAATTCTGACTCACACAACAACGCATGTTTTGTTTGTTTTTCTAACATTCATTTCATTATTTTTATTTTATGTGAATGCCTGCTTGCCTATATGTGTACCACGTATGTGCAGGTGCCCTCAGAGGCCAGAAGAGGGCATTGGGTCCCTTGGAGCTGGAGTCACAGATTATGAGCACCCTGGTGTGGGTCTGGGGAACTCAACCTGGATCCTCTGCAAGAGCAGCTAGTGCTCTTAACTGCTGAGCTGTCCCACAAAGTGTGTCAGAAACTACAAGAAATTAACCAGTCCGGGAAGGACCCATGCGGTGCGATCCCTCTCCTAGCATGGACATAGAGTGGACAAATTAAGGGATATAGAAAATGGGGTGACACAATGGGATAAAGGGCAGGTTATTCAATGGGAGCAATTTCCATTTGTGAAAGACAAAGGCGCTCACAGGCCAGTGAGATGGCACCGTGGGCAAAGGGGCTTGCAGGCCAGCCAGACAGCGGGAGTTTGATCCCCAGGATTCACATGGTGGGGAAGAAAACTAACTCCTGCAGGTTGTCCTCTGACCTCCACAGGCATGCTGTGACACACTGGAGTGTACACACACACACACACACACACACACACACACACACACACACTACAAATAAAACTGTAAAATTGTAAAAGTATTCTGGAGATGAATGGTGCTGGGTGTTGCATAAGAATATAAGTATCTTTAATGTCACTGTGGCTAAAATGATCAATTTTATGTTAGGGCGTACATTTTACTTTTGGAAAAGATTTATTTCTTTTCATTTCCTTCTTTCTTTTTCTTTTCTATCTTTCCTCTCCTCTTTTTTGTTTGTTTCTACAGAGTCTCACTGTGTAGTTCTGGCTCTCATGGGACTCTACGTAGAGCAGGATAGCTTATAACTCAGAGTTCTACCTGTCTCTCCTGGGATTAAAGGCTTGGGCCACGACACCCAACTATTTCATTTTTATTTACGTATATTTGTGTCTGTGGATGTGTGCAAGAAGTGTGTGCGGGTACCCTTGGAGGCCAGAAGAGAGTGTTGGAGTTGTGAGTTGTGAGTTGCCCCCCCACGTGGGTACTGAGGACTGAACTGAGGACCTCAGCAAGAGCAGCAAGTGTTCTTAACTGCTGAGCTGTCCTTCCAGCCTCCTAAAACTGTTTTAAATAAAATTTAGTAAATGCTTAATGGTCATCCACTCTGTGATCTGCACTAGACAGCCAGCCAGAGCCACGGAGCATCAGCCCTTCTGGTAAAGCTCCATGGTGCCCAGTGGGGTCCCCTTACCCAGCTGCAGAGCTGTAGCCGCACCTCACAGCAGGGATGGCCTGGCTGGGTTTCTGGTGACCTAGGGGCAGAAGCCTTCAAGAAGGACATAGGATTTCCAGGAACTGAGGTGACAGGGCTAGCAGTTAATGCAGGCCATCGTTCCAAGCACAGAACCAGCAGGAAGAAAAATCTAGAATTGTTAACAGGTGCTAAGCTGCCTTTCCCTAAAGCACTTCCCCTTACTGCACTCTGGAGCCACCTGTGAGAACAGACCAGAGTGTCCCCATCACAGACTGCTCATGGCGCTGGTGACTCTCCATAGAAATGCAAACTTGATCTGTTCCCTGTTCAACAAGGGCCTGGATGTCTCCACTGTCAAGTTGCTTTCAAGGGTTCGGAAGAGTTCCTTTCATTTCTGCGCCTGGCTCATAGTGGACCAGAAGTGGGCCACAGAAGCACTGGTCTAGAAGACAGTGGTGACTCCCTTACAGGGAGGAACTGTGTCCCTTTTTGTCACTGGTCCTTCTGTCCTCGCGCACATTCTTTGTAAAGCCACCCTAAAGCCCTCTGTCTGTCAAGAAAGGGAGCACTTGTTAATCAGCCAGTGTTTTGAAGAGCCCAGGCACTGCCGGGATTAAAGCCTAGTGTTATTATTAGCCTCGTGTCCGCCATAGTGGGTGTCACTTAATTAGAACTGTACAATAGCTAAATCTGCCTTAATTGGCTGGGATGTGGTGCCTGGGCTGTGCTCTATTCTGTGGCCATCTCATTGCCTTCTCTGGCTATGGGTCATTTTGGAGACCTTGGGTAGGGTTCCTGGAAGGTTATCTGGCTACTGATTAACACTTAATTAGCACCTTTTTCATGTAGCGCAGCAGTGACTTTGTAAATTTAAAAATTTCAGGGGACCACTTAATGTGGAATTAAAGTACAAGAGCAATATTTAAGATGCATGAAATTGTTTTATGCATTACAGCATTAACGAGCTCTTAATTTATGCAGTGCATGCCAGCGATGGGTAATTAAAGTGTGGGGGGGCGGTGAGGGGGGATGTGGATCTCTGTGTTGTCCTGCCTTTTCCTGTACGGAGACTTCTGAAGGCTTTGTTTCTCAACTGCTCTTCTCGACTGAGGAGTAGCTGGTAGGGTCTCAAGCTTAATTTCGTACTGCAGTTGACATCAACTGTAAACTGAAGCCATCTCCCTTTCAGGACCTAGACGTCCTACCAGCTTCAGTGATTGGTCTAGAGACAGGCACAGAAACCCACGAGAGCCAACGAGAAGTCAGAAGATATTTGCTGGGCCTAGGGGTGGGGTGGGGCTGGGGTGGGGCCAGGACTGGTTCTGTGTCCTCCTTAGTAGCTGTCCGAAGGGCTTGTTCTTCTGCTTGGTTGGTAAGGTGTAAGAGTGTAAGATCTGGGGCCAGGCAGCCATTTCGGAAGCAACATGGAGTGACAGGGGAGTCATTATTTGTTTAGGAGATGAATACACCTGTGGGAGGTCACATGACCAGATGAAGAGAAACCACTGCTGTAAGACATTACTGGAAACACTGATTGAGACTTGTTTGAAGGCAGCCTGACCTGTAGGCTCTTGAGTTAGGTGGGAACCCACAGATACACTGAACATTCCATTTCCCTGTCCTTATGCATGTGTCTCTCTTATACCACAACACTATCCTTTCTTATCCTTCAAGGCTGAGATCAGGTGGCATCCATCTAAGAAGCTTGCTTTGACACTTGAGAGGTGTGCTCGCGGGACACTCATGCCCCTACCTTGAACCCCTCCTTCCTGAAGAGCGAGATGCTGCCCATGTGACCCTTCCATCTCTTCTAGGAAGACCGAAGCCTCTGCTTCTGTCCCCAGCATTAGAGTCACATTGGGTCTGCGAAGGACCCAAACTCCTTCTCCAAGGGAAAGGGAACCAGTGAGGATGGTCAGGAGAGGAAAGAGAGAGGAAGTGCCATCTCTGGTTACTGCACAATGGCAGCAGAGTGCAGGAGGCCTGTGGGTAGGAAGAGGAAGGGACCGTAGAGGTGACATACACTCTGTGCAGGAATTAGAATGCTCCCCTGTCACCCTCTTATCAACTACCCAAGACCTGAGTACCCACTGGCGGATGTGGGGCTGAGCTCCCGTGTCTTCCTTAACAAAAAGCACCTTTTGGTACCACCCCAAGTGGGGCCAGCCTTCCCAGGGAGCTCCTGGGCAATGGCTGAAAGCACAGCGGTCCCTGGTGCTGATCGTTTGGGCCCTCTTCTTCTGGATGGTCACTCTTCTGCTCCAAGTGCCACTTGGGGTCGTCAGTGACTTTGCAGATCTGCATGCTGCCTGATGTCTCCCAGCCCTTCTCCTTGCATGGTTGCTGCTTCCAATCAAGTCTTGGCATTCCCAACTCCACCCTTTCCCCTGATTCCAGGAGAGCTTCACCTTGGAACCCTCCATAGAAGTCTGAACTGCCAGTTCTTGGGCGTACTTCTGAAAACATCCCCCCTTGTTCATTTATATCTATGTACTTTCATATACCACCCACATATCTATGATCACTCTTCTTGTTTTCCATTAATGAGACCACATAGAGTGAATTGCTCTGCAACTTTAGAGATTCTACATGTCTTTGTGAATGGTAAATATGGGTATGTCTTCTTGTTTGCTGCGTAATAGTCCCCAGCACATCACACCAGCCCTTCGGTTATTTAACTCTTTGGTCCCTTTGCAGTTCTGGGACAGAATCAAGGGTCTTGAGATGTTAGGTAAATAGTCTACTGCTGAGGTCCCTCCTCAGCCCCTGTCTATTATGTGAAGGAGATGATGGCTGCTTGAGCTGCTTCTGATGTATTTTACTAATAATGCTGCAAAGAGCGCACGGTCAGCACCACCCCCGCATGGTGAAGGAAGGCTAGCACCACCCCCGCATGGTGAAGGAAGGCTAGCACCACCCCCGCATGGTGAATCAAGGCTAGCACCACCCCCGCATGGTGAAGGAAGGCTAGCACCACCCCCGCATGGTGAAGGAAGGCTAACATCACCCCCGCATGGTGAAGGAAGGCTAGCACCACCCCCGCATGGTGAAGGAAGGCTAGCACCACCCCCGCATGGTGAATCAAGGCTAGCACCACCCCCGCATGGTGAATCAAGGCTAGCACCACCCCCGCATGGTGAAGGAAGGCTAGCACCACCCCCGCATGGTGAAGGAAGGCTAAAGGAGGCCCTGGGCTAGCAGTGGCTCTTGTTTTCTAGGTCCGTGATGCTTTGGACACTGGAGCCTCACTAACCCCCTTGCCTGGTTAGCTCTTGCTTCTTACATATTGTAAATAACCCACCTTGCAAATGCTAGCCAGTCTGGAACAGAGCCACGCCTCTAATCACCTCCTTTACAGGATTGCCAAGCTCCTGATCTCCCCACCACCACCACCAAATACTCCAGGGCTAGACACTACACCACTGTTTTTTGAAACAAGACCTAGCAAAGGCAACATAGAATGAGCATTTTCTCCCCCACCCACCCCCACAAGGTTCCAGAATGCTTTTGTTTGTGACCCCTTTCTTGGTAAGTGTACCAGGCTAAACGTGCTGTTGTTACCCAAGTCAGACTAAGAAAAAATTCTTCTGCTAATAAACAAAGCTACCCAAATTCCCCAATCTCTGGGGCATCATAAATGCTTCAGCAGCAGCAACAACCCTTGTGAGCGGACTCTCTCACAAAGCAGATAGCAAGCCAGGTAGGACAGCCAGAGCCCCACTGCGGTCTTGGACCTTGGTGGTTGCACCCGCACACCAGGGCAAGACCCCCATACTTGCCGATAGAGGCTACCAGGTTCCCTCGGGACTGATGTCATCCTCACCTGAGATGGGAGGAGGGACTAATGGCTGCCCTGGGGCGGGGGGCGGGGGGGGGGATGACGTGGGACATCCTGGTGGAGGCTGGCCTGTGTTCACAGCAGCCTGCTTGAACTGCAGCCTGTCAGCTCAAGCGGCAGCGAGGGAAGATGGTTCTGACACAAAAGCCCAGGGGACCCCGTGGAGGAGCCAGGCTGTCATTACTTATTAACAATAGGCCTGATCCCCAGCCGGGGAGGCCCAGGGAAATGGCCTGTGGGGAGGCCTGACTCTCCCTATGAGATGGATTAACACTTTCTGAGGGGGAGGGAGCTGCCTGGAGGGTCGACTGTCACTTTTTTTTTCATATGAGAGGGGCCATTCTTCTCTGAGAGGCAGGGATGCCCTCTTCCTCCCTGCTCCCTGTTCCATTCTTCTCTAGGGGTTTCTTGACTGCTTCTGGTTGTATGCAGGTCTACCTATAGGATGTGGGAAGCTGTTGAGGGGGAAATGGAAGGTTCGAGAATACACACAATCAATAATCTAAGTCTGATGAATGGCTTCCATGTACTGGGGCAGGAAGAGAAGAAGGCAGCCAGCAATGGAGTGGGAAAAGAACTGTACTGTGCAGCTCGTTAGCTCTGGTGTTGTCCTTCTCTGGCCCCTGAGGGGTTCAGGGCTCAACTGCACCTAGATTTGCTCAGTCCATTTAGCCTAGCAATGTCTAGTGGGTGGCCAAAGCCATCCCAGCAGCTGCAGGGTAGTCTCCCACTGTCCCAGGGAGGCAGAGGCTGAGATGGAGAAGAGGCACTGGCCATGTTTTAGTGGGTTCTCTTCAAATAAGCCATGGGGGGATGGGGAGGGAGGAGAGGGCAGCTAGAAGGGGACCAGGGGGAAAATCTCATGGAAAGCCTACTGTCCCTGTGCTGGCGCTAGCAGGCCACAGGGTGAAACTCAAAGCCTAGGACAGGAGGGAGTGATTGCATCCTCATCTGGGTCAGCGGCCAGAGGCTGGCCCAACCCAAGTTAAGCAGTTTCCCCAGCCTCCCTGGCCCTGCCTTCCTTCTGGAAGGGCGAGTACAGCAAGGCCTCCTGGAGAATGTCAACCCAGGAGCTCTGGGCTGCCTTAAAACATTATGGGGCTTCTTCTCTCAAGGTGGCCTTTCCCCCACAGACAGGGCACCCCACGCACAAACAGGATGCTCTATGCACAAGCAGGATGCTCTATGCACAGGCAGGATGCTCCATGCACAGACAGGATGCCCCATGCACAGGTGGAATGCTCCATGCACAAGCAGGATGCTCTATGCACAGGCAGGATGCTCCATGCACAGGCAGGACGCCCCATGCACAGGTGGAATGCTCCATGCACAAGCAGGATGCTCTATGCACAGGCAGGATGATGCTCCATACACAGGCAGGACGCCCCATGCACAAGTGGAATGCTCCATGCACAAGCAGGATGCTCTATGCACAGGCAGGATGCTCCATGCACAGACAGGATGCCCCATGCACAGGTGGAATGCTCCATGCACAAGCAGGATGCTCCATGCACAGACAGGATGCTCCATGCACAGGCTTGTAGCACGAATTGTTAGAAGGTCTTATTAATAAAAACAAACCCAGAGCCAGGTATTGGGGTGAATGCTGAAAGATCAGAAAAACA